>NC_064638.1:564739079-565042109 GCF_023864345.2 Schistocerca serialis cubense | reverse complement strand
TTAACGAATTAGAATATTTCGCAAGGAAGCTACAAGGTTTCGTTCGCTAGTCTCAGTCACAACAAGAGCAAAATATACAGGGTTTGAACAAATACGGAAACACCACAAACACAAGACATTACCATGCCTAATACTGCGTAGGAAAAGCATTGGAATTCAAAACAGCTTCCACTTGTCTTGGAATGGATAAATACAGGTCCCGTATGGTTTTCAAGGGAATGCTGTACTATTCTTCCTGCAAAATAGTGGCAAGTTCAGGTAACGATGATAGAAGTGGATAGCAATCAGACTCCCTTCTCTCCAAAGGAGAGACTCAATAACATTGAGACTCAATAACATTGAGACTCAATAACATTGAGATCTGGTAACTATGATATGCGACAGTTCATCCTCCTGCTCACAAAACCAGTCCTGGGCGATGCGAACTGTTAGCACAGGGCCCTGTCGTCTTGCAACACACCATCACCATAGGGAAACAACAGTTGTAACATGCGTTGGACCTGACCAGCCATAATGGTCACACAGTCCGTGGCAGAATACGACCTTGCAGAATAACCATGGGGTGCGTGGAACAGCATGATGCTTTTCCGCTTTCCCTGTATGCGGTGTAACTCTTCGATACGGTGCCTCTTGAAACACAGACACTTCGGCTGCCTTGGTTACGGAAGCACCCACCATACGAGCATCACCAAATCTTCTTCTTCTTCTTGCGTTACGGCCTCTCTAGGACCGCGGGTAGCCCCTTCGTGGACTGCATTTTCCTCTTCTTCTCCCAGAACCTCTTCATTCTTTCTCTTCTTCTCTCCCGCTCTTCTTCCGAGATCTTCCATGTCCGTTTCTACTTCGGGTCCACTGGTGATACTCTAATCTTTTCCTGTATTCTTCTCTGTCATTGATCTCCGGCATATTGGTCGGTGTATATTTCTTCCTCCAATTTTCCTTTCCTTCGACCTTGATCCCCAATTCCAACAAGTTCTTCCGAAGTTCAACAACCCACTTGGTTCCTGTCTTTCCCCTTGTCCTCGCTGTTGTTTCCCACACTCTCTTCGTCATTCTGTCCATACTCATCCTAACTATATGTCCAGCAAACCTTTCCCTTTTGAGTCTGGTTTCCCCGGATGTTGTTCTCGTGTTCCGGTGCAATTCTTCCCTAGGTCTTCGCATCCACATCTCTCCACGTCTTCTGGCACCTAGTATTTTTCTCAGTATTTTTTCTCTTCTTTCTCTAGTTGTTCTGCCCCATTTCTTCCTAGTGTCATCGTCCCAGCAGCATATAATACTGCATTCATCACCGTTGCCTTGTAGTGGCTTATCTTTGCCTCTGTGGATATATTCTTTTTATTGTATATCTCTCTCGTCATGCAGAAGGCTGACGTTATCTTCTTTATCCTCTCTGTTATTCCCTCCTTGCTCCTGTTCCTTCCTGTTATAAATTCTCCCAGGTATTTAAATTTGTCCACCATTTACACAGTGCCTTCCGGTGTTTCCCAGTCTGCAGTGGTATTTAGTGTCTTTGTCTTGTTATAGGTTATCCTCAGTCCCACCTTTCTGGCTACCTTACTTAAGTTGTCGAGCTGTGTTTTTGCGTCTTCTTCCGTCTCTCTCACTATTGCTATGTCGTCTGCAAAGGCTAGGCAGTCCACTTGACCTCTGTTGTCCTTTTTGTTCCACACATGGGTCTTCGGTATTCCCATTTCCTCGTTTATTGCTCTCCACTGCCTGATCACTTCGTCCAGTGCTACATTGAACAACAGTGGTGACAATCCATCTCCCTGTTTAACACCAGTCTTGATCTCAAATTCTTCTGACAGTGCTTCTCTGAATTTCACCCTTGCTTTTCTGCCTGTCAGAATTTCTTTTATGAGTTCTTGTCTAGTTCCATCAAGTCCTCTGTTCTTCAGGATCCTAACAAGAGTCTGTCTGCCGATGGAGTCATATGCCTTTGTGAAGTCCACGAAGGTTATTATGTCCTTTTGTTTTTTAAAGTCCTATGTTCTATTAGTTGCTTCAGGATAAATATCTGTTCTATATAACCCCTTCCCTTCCTGAATCCCGCTTGGTAGTCGCCAACAGTACTCGCCAACAGTACTTTCTACCTGTTCTTTTGCTCTCTTGAGCAAGAGTTTTGACAGCACCTTGTATCCGACCTCTAGCAGCGATATTCCTCTGTAGTTGTTTGCATCTCTCTTGTCCCCCTTCTTATGTATTGGTTCTACAATTGCATTCTTCCATCCTTCTGGCAATTTATTTGTTCTCCATATCTGGTGAATTATGTTGGTCATGTTGCCTATTGCTTTGTTGCCTCCCCACTTTATCATCTCGGCTGCTACACCATCTTCTCCAGTTGCCTTATTGTTCTGTAGATCGCTTATGGCATGTGCGACTTCATCCCTGGTTGGAGGGCGTCGCCCTCTCTCTTCTGTGTCAGTCCCCAATTCCAGCTGTTCTTCAGGCGGTTCACAGTTCAGCAGGTCGTGAAAGTGCTCTGCAAAAATCCAACAGATCTCCTTCGTACTGACAACTAGCTCTACCCTTGTATCCAATCAGACTCTTTTTGAATTTCCCGAAAAAGTGTCTGCTGTTGTTTTTCCTGAAGTTGGTCTCAATCTCGTCCAGTTCCTGCTTCATCTTCTGTCTTCTGGTCCATCTTATTGTTCGGACCGCTTCCTTTCTTGCTCCTAAGGAAACACCCATTTTTCCGGGTCCTTCTTGCTGCTCCAATCTCTCCAGGCTTTCCTGCATGTCTCTACCGCTTCCTCACATTCCTTGTTTTACCACCAGTGCTTCCGTTTCTTTTCTTCCTTTCCCCATAATTCAGCCTGTTTCGCCATATTCCGTTTCATATCGTTCCATTCATTGAATGATTCAGTTCCTTCCTCATATCTGGATCGATTGTGTCTTAATTTGTCTCTGTCTACCTTTATGTTTTCTGTTCTTCTATTCGTCTGTGGCAGTCTGTCCCTGACTGGAATGCAAAGACACTTAACTTCTGTAAGATATTGTTCCGATTCTATTCTTGTGTTCTTCCTGACCTTTATGTTCATGATCTCTTTAGCGTTTGTCCAGCTAATTGCTATGTGGTCAATTTGGAATTCCCCAAGGCGGGCGCATGGGTTTCTCCATGTCTTTTTATTACACGGTTTGGCCCTGATGTGTGTTGTCATCAATCTCATTTTGTGTTCTCGACACAGTTCAATTAGTCTTTTTCCATTTATGTTTGTCCGATGGTGTTCAGGGTACTCGCCCACTACTCCTTTATGTTGCTTCTCTCTTCCAATTTGTGCATTATAATCTCCTACAAGTATCTTTACATGTCTATATGGTATGTTTTTTAGTGCACCATCTAGCTCTTCCCAGAAACTATCTGCAACTTTCTTGCCTTCCCTGTTCTTGTCATTTGTAAGTGCATGTCCATTTATTATTGTATACTTCTTGTTTCCTGCTTGAAATGCAAGTGTTGATATCCTTTCTGGCCTGTTCTTCATTTCAGTTATGCCATCCTCGTATCTCTTGTCTACTATGAACCCTGTACTAAAGCACCTAGGTGCATGTCTTTCCTTTCCCACTCTAACTCTTGGTTTCCCCTTCAGTATTATTAAGCCTTCTGACTCCACAGTATCTTCATCAGTGTATCTTGCTTCTTGCATCGCTAATATTCCAATGCTTCTCTCTTTCATCTCATCTATTACCTGTTTAAGTTTACCAGTCTTAATCATTGTATGTACATTTATGGTTCCAATTCTGAAAGTCTTTTTAGTTTTAATCTTGTTTGAGGTTCTTGGGAGCTCAGACTCTTCCCTTATGCGCTTTTTGACAGGTCCCCCAGAATCCGAATGCCTGCTTGCGTCGACCTTGTCAACGGGGGAATTGTCCCCCAGGGGTAATCTCGATTCTATAGTGCGATCCATTCCATGAGCTAAAGAAATATTTTTTTGATGGGACGGCTCGTGTTCGTTCAGTTATACGACTGAAGTTGTTAGCCCCAGAAGATGTGTTCAGGCCGCCCATTACATGGGAACACAGACGCCTTTGGTAGCCGCCCCTAACATTTAGTACAGCCGCTACCTGATATGTTTCAGTGGCTCTTCCGCTCTCTCTGCCGTTGGGAAGCGACGTTCCTCTACTGCCTTCGAGACCGTTGGCCGGGCTTCGCCTGTAACCCTAGGTAGGGGCCCTAACTGCGTGCTACCATCCGGAGCCAGATGGACCCAGGTTTTTTTACGAAGTTATTACTCCTCCCCCTCCTCCTTCCCCATGAATAGCGAGATGGGGCCCCGGGCTTGGGACCGGCAATGGCGGAGCATCACCGAATCCCCACCATGTTTCACATTTGGGACGTAAACTCCGCCTGAAATTGGAAACAGTGTGAAAAAAGACTCATCCGAACGAATTACATTCTTCATTGCTCCATAATCCAGGTTTCATAACTTCGGCACACGGTTTGCTGTTACAGGAATTTACATCATGATGAGTAGTTTTACCTGTAATTCTCTGCTTCTGGAACTCCCTTCGTGTAATATTGTTGCTGACAGGGTTCGTGACTGCAACATTCAGTTCTGCAATGACTTTTGCCGCTGACTTCCTCTTATTTATCATTACAATCCTCGTCGTGACCGTCAGTCACGATTATTTGACACGCACTTTCATTGACGTTGTGACTTAACGGATGATGTTTTTCCGCTTTCCCTGTGTGCCGTGTACTCTTCGATACGGGGCCTCCTGAAACACAAATGTGCGGCTGGTCCCGGCGGAGGTTCGAGTCCTCCCTCGGGCATGGGTGTTTGTGTTTGTCCTTAGGATAATTTAGGTTAAGTAGTGTGTAAGCTTAGGGACTGATGACCTTAGCAGTTAAGTCCCATAAGATTTCACACACATTTGAACATTTTTTTGAAACACAAATACTTCGGCTGCCTTGGTTACGGAAGCACCCACCATACGACCATCAATAATTTTCCCGCATTCGAATTCACTTGGGTCTGAGATAGTGCGCTCAGAATTAAACAGAACACTGCTCTGACCACCACTGACACCTGCAACATGTTGAGGACCTTGCTCAGGTGACTAGTATGTGTCTAATTTACAGAAACTCGTAAGACGAACTTTTGCAGCTAACTTCAAACATCGGAAACTGTATTATTCCGCGAAACCACTTACGTGTTGTTCATCTCACTTGAAGAAGCGTCATTTTTATCCTGTTTAGCGTTCTCGTATTTTTGACGTATCACTGTTATGGTGAATATAAATTAGGTAAGCGGTATGTTGTGTCTACAGTGTTTCTTTATTGTATATTCGCAAGCTGAATTTAAAATCATTTCGGAAAGCGTTTTTCATAGTTAATCATTTAGTTTACAAGAAGCGTACTGATATCTCTTTTTCTTTCACTTTGATGCTATTGGTGTCGTAGTTTTGATGATGTCACTGTTCGCTGGAAGTTGTTTCTCAACGTTCTCCTTCGTCTCAGAGTGTCTTTCGAACTGTGTCATTATGCGGTTGAACGAAAAAGAAACATAGTCAAAGACCCTCGTAAGATGTGTTTGATGACTACTAAACCACAAGACTGCCTTTCCAGGAAAACGTTAATCTCCTACCTACACGCAATGTGTCTTCTCGTACGTCCGTTCACGAATCTTCATTCTCTGTCACATACCAAAGGAGGCTGTGTAACATTCTCTGTTTTTTTTCTTGTATTGAAATTGCTTCTTTTGTTGAGGTAACAGATACTTTGAATCTGAGCGGCAACATCGGAGTGCTGGATAAGCAGGTTAACTACAAGGTTGAATGAAAAGTAATGGGAATATTTTAATAAATCAGACGCAGAAATAATCCTTAGAATGTGATCTTTAATTACCAATATTCACTTTTCCACATAACCACCAGCCAATTGGATACATTTCTGCCAACGATTAACAAGTTTTTTGAAGCCGTCACGGAAGAAGTCGACACTGTTTCCAACTTCAACCACAGTTTCACAGTTCTCTCAACGTCTTCATCAGAAGCATAATGATGTCCCCACAGATCGTCTTTCTTTACTGGGAACAGATGGAAGTCAGACGGTGCTAAATCTCGACTGTATGGAGGATGACGTACGGTGGTGAGATTCAGTCTCTGAAGTTTTGCTGTGGTGCCACGTTAAGTGTGTAGTTTGGCATTGTCATGCTGCAGGAAAACATTTGCCTTTTCCTTTCGGATCCTTGTTAGCCGTCGTTTCAGAGTTCGCAGCGTTGTGATATTACGCTCTGAATTTATTGTTGTTCCACGTCCTGAATTTCTTTTTCTGGGGCGAGGCTTTGTGTCGATATTCCATAGGCTGACGTTTAGTCTCCGGGTCGTAATGGTGTATCCACGTTTCGTCTCTTGTCACAATTGAATGGAGAAAGGCGTCTCCTTCATTCTCGTAACGCGAGAGGATTTCCTGGCAAATTTCAATTCAGCGTCGTGCACAGATCTTCCAGTAGCTAAGCAAAGCGATAATGTGATCCACACGTTCTTGTGAAATGCCGCTTGTGCTTGCAGTTTCTCTCTGAGTAATACGACGATCGTCCTGAATCAATCTGTCAACATTTTGCTTGTGAAACTCGGTGGTTGCTGTCAAGGGACGTCCAACTCTTTGTTTGTCACGCAGGTCAGATGTTCCCGCATCAACATCTTTAAACTTACCCACCCAACGACGGATAGTACTCGCATCAACACGATCACTATGAACTGTTTTCATTCTCGGATGAATCTCCTTTGGGGTGACACCTTGTGCTGTCAAGAATTCAATTGTTGCGCGTTTCTTCAATCGCACTGACCTACCGTCTGCGCTGCAACAACACTGTAACAACACAACCTTTCAATGCTAAGGCTTCCCGCCAACGAGAGCTGTAGAGAGAGGAACATGCCAGTACGTGCCGATGCCAAAGCTGTGAACTGCTGAAGAGTTACGAAGGTGGAGGCATTACTTTTCAGTCAACCCTCGTATTTTGCCCGTCGGTTTAGCCAAGACCGTAACATTGTCTGATCGATGCTCAGAGATTATGAGAGATATGGATGTTAAGGAACATTCAGTTATGTTGACTGGACAGGAAAATTGACGAATGTGACGAATGCACGAAAAGTATTCTGACGGACAGGGGCAGGAGTTGCGGAAGGAATTGTTGGACATTGATGTCTGCTACATCCAGAACGCTACCTAAGATATGCCACAAAGAGTCGTAGATGTTACAGCTGTCGCGCATGTGTAGTTATCTAGATGTTGAGCAAAGTAGTAGAAATAAATAAAAATAAGGAGAAATACTCTGATAGACACTTAACTTAGCTCATTTTTCATAAAAGAAAAAAAGAAAGAAAAATAAATATAAATTATTGTGAAGACTTATACACATCTTATTCTGTACTTACAGGCTCATTATTGTCATCAAGAAAGTATACTGTGATAAGTAACTAAATGAAATTTTATAATCATTCCTGGAGGTGCAAACTGCTACATGTATGGAGGTAACAACTTTTTGTCTCACGAATAGCCGGCCCGGGTGGCCGAGCGGTTCTAGGCGCTACAGTCTGGAACCGCGCGACCGCTACGGTCGCAGGTTCGAATCCTGCCTCGGGCAAGGATGTGTGTGATGTCATTAGGTTAGTTAGGTTTAAGTAGTTCTAAGTTCTAGGGGACTGATGACCTCAGAAGTTAAGTCCCATAGTGCTCAGAGCCATTTGAACCATTTTTGTCTCACGAATATACTTTAAAATACATCGATGGAAATGAAAAGTGTTACACCAAGAAGCAGCAGCCAGATGTACACGGTCTAGACATATTAATGTGACCACCGCGTATGTTCGACGTCAGTGCGCAGTAAGCACTCACGGACGGAATGTGGCAGCACTAGCAGAGGAAGATGTATAAAGCATGCCGGGGGACGCGGAAACAATGCAGTCGTTATCGTAATGCGGAAACGCGGCGAATGAGGTCCAAATGGGTATGATCATTTATAGTCTAAGGTCTGACTGCACGGATATGAATACATTCTTCCATTCGTTCTGACATAGAAGCAAACAGCCGCCGAAATTCGTCTTGAGGAATTTCTTGTCATGACTGAAACCCCTACCTGAGTCAGCTGATGAACATTGCCATCTGGAGGCTGATGTGAAAGTATATGTCTTCCTATATACCGGAAATGTTCTGGGGCTGACAAGTCAGGGAACCGCGCAGGCCAGTCAAGGATGGGTCCGTTCCTCAAGGCGTTTGTTTTGTGAACTGCAGCATGGGATCTTGGTTATCCCGTTGGAATACCATTTGATGCCATGGTCATGAAGGGTATGACAACAGTATTCACTGTTCTTGCCACATACTGACGAGCACCCAACCTTCTTTCAACAGCGGCGAAATGAGTCCTGTTGTCCTAGCTAATAAGTCTCCACAGTATTACTCCAGGAGAGGGACAGTTATGGATCTCGAGAATCGCTGCTTCCTATGACCTTTCACAGTAGTGGTGTCGGCGTAAGTGGATGCCTAACAACTGCGGTGGGCTGGTATGCCAGATTTTCGCATCTACCGCAACCAATAGAGTAATGCGATTTTGTAAACGTTTCTATAGCAACGCGTCGTCGTTTTCACACACTGTAGTAGCTACTGTTTCGCCTGCAGCCGTTTATGTTTTGCAGTTGGCAACAGCGGTGCGAACTGTCAGAGATCATCTTATGCCGTTTCGACTATAGATCGTCTATGGAAACGTTGGCGTTAGTGTGGCCGCCATAAACAGAAGCGAGAGTCATCGCTAAACACCACAGAGTTCACCACATGTTCCAGATGATATGGCTCTATAGTCTACACGATGGAAATCTCTTTTTGTTTGTTGTGTCGTGATGGAAATTCGAGATCTCAACCCATCTTTCACTTATCTGTACCCGTCGATTTGTAGCGATATTCTACCAGTAATCTCTTCACGGATTTCAGCTTTGGTCATCTTTTCATTAGATCTAATCAGATAATCCTGCGATCTTTTCGTGATGTAGTCCTCCTTGCCAAATCTTCCTGCCACGCTGTTGTTCTGACTCCATCCTGTTATCGTCCGTTCTACACTTGTTGCACTACAGCCCACTGGGCGTGAGAATTTGAGACATCCATCTGAAAAATTGAAGTAACATTGTGCATACCTAGCAGCCATCGCGGACTCAGCCATTATTCGTCCTTTTTCGAAATAAATTAGCTGTATGCCAATAACTCGGCCTCATCTGTATAAGCTACAGATGTACTACCCATTGGTACCATATGAAAATTTGTGCCGGGCCGGGACTCGAACCCGCATTTCCCGCTTGTCTCAAGGGGTCTCCTTAACCAGTTGGCTGTCCGTTAACGCCTACGGGAAAGAGACGCAAGTCCATAAGTCACACTGTCTACATCCCCATACGACAATCTCGTACTTTCGTGACTGTATGCTTGTAGCTTTTACTCTTTATTCCCGCACCAGTGAGAACGAAACTATGAGGAATCAAGACCTAGGAACTTATCGGTCGATCCAGGAGGGGTGCACAGACAGCCTATTCGCGTCCAGCAAATTTATTTCGAAATGATTTCGGATGGATGGTTATCGTCATCAAAGTCTGTTCATCTGGACACGCAGAACACATTATTCATCTGTAGAAATGGCTTTCTTTGTTTTTAAAGTACTGAAAATAAGCTGAAATTTTAATCAACACATCCCACAGGCATGCAAATAGTGGTGCATGAATTTAGTAGCATTGGTGAAGGTGTTTCTCCATTTCTGTCAATGTACTACTATAGCACACGCCTATACAAACAATTTTTCATATATGCTTGACATCGTTCAAGAGTGGAGGGAATCTAGAGTGATGTGAAATGCAGAAGTAAAAAGTTCAAGAGCCAAGATAGCTAATTTTATTTTTAATTACCGGTTTCGGCAAATTTAAGTTGCCATCATCGCGTCGTATGCAAATACATCTCAATAAATCTCCATCATACGTACAATATATCTTGTCAAGTAGTGACAAGTCATTCCAGGTCCGTGCATTAAAGTGATGCATGGACATGATGGATGGCTCTTAAATGACGTGACACGTCTTGAAACGTCTTGTACGTATGACGGAGATGTGTTTGTGTTAAGATCCGATGATGACAGCTTAAATTAGCTATCTTGGCTGTTGAAGTTTTTATTTCTACACTTCAAATAATTTTTCACCAAAAATAAGTAGACTCGAATTAGATCCATGATTCGTAGAGTACATAACTTCATCCTGAAAAGGACAGAAAACATCACAAATGTACCACGATAATTGTGAGCACGCTGAAACCATAAATGTGTAATGCGGCTGTTCAGGAAAATCGAATTGTTAAATTCGCTTCGTACAGATTGAATGAGTTTTATGAGCAACTGAAAATGTGCTGAAACCTTTGGCACTGTAACAGACAGGAATTGTATATTCAAGACTATTATGCTGTGGTCGAATCGATTTCACGTTTCATCCCCATCTGTGGAGGACATTTACAAGTGGGATCGTGGCTTTGTTTAATGTCCGATTCACAACCTGGCTCGTTACTGACTACAGCGAAATTCCGCTTCCTTGAACTTCCGTGCAGTGGCGTGACGTAACATGTTTTGAATACGCGAGCGCAGTTGGCCGTTGTCGACTGCCATCGTCCGCTGCTGTCAGGAAGTGAATCGGACATTCAACAAAGTTACGATCCCCCTTGAAAATGTCCTCCACAAATGGGGACGAGACGTCGGATTTTAAAGTGAAATCCATTCGACCTCGGCATAACAGCCCGGAACATTTTATTAATTGTGACATTTCCGGCTGTGATAGTTTACGTTTTACAACAGGAATTGTATTGCACACACGACGAGGTACTGACGCTTGGATAAGGAGAGAGATAGTGGAATGGGACACGAGACGTGGTGTCGGGATTGACGATGATTACAGAGAAAGGGGAAATGACAGTGGAGAGTAAAGAGCTACTGTACAATAAAACCATCGTAGTCTCGTTGTATAGAAGCTGATGACTGCTTTTGAAAAGCAGTGCAGTCCGCAGCTAGTGATCTAGTGGCTAGCGTTGCTGCCTCTGGATCACGGGGTCCCGGGTTCGATTCCCGGCCGGGTTGGGGATTTTCTTCGCCTGGGGACTGGGTGTTTGTGTTGTCCTCATCATTTCATCATCATTATTTGTGACAGTGAGTAGATTGGAGTGTCTAAAAAATTGGACTGCGAAAAAATTTGAGACTTTGTACGGGCGCTAATAACCGCGCAGTTGGGCGCTGCGCAAACCAAACCAAACAGCATCATCACAAGCAGTGCAGCCCCTGCGATGTTATCTGATCGCTCCTTGGTTACCGTCGCGTACCAGTCCGTCACCAGCTTCACTGTGGAAGTAATATGCGAAGAACTTCAGCAAAAGACTTCATCTCAATTCACAACGAGAATGTGTCCGTTTAGTCATTTTCAGTTATTATTTTTTAACTTTGTAAATAATGTGTCTGTAATTATCATATGTGGCATCTCTGTGGGTGACGCAAATTGAAATACCAGGGTTCATGAGGGTACAAGTAAACAGATCGTTTGTACTCCGTAGGTCACACGGAGCAAGCTCGTCTGCAGATTTCGCAAGGTCGCCAGCTATACCTGCCACTTGACTGGATGTCCCTGACGCAATTAAGTGCGGGAAACTTGTGCTCTTCCGAAGATACCCAGACCGAATGTTTAAGGTTTTGTAGAAAACCGAAAATCGTGAATGGACACTCAGTACCTAAAATCAACCAGCCTATCATTTCACTTTTATAGAGGCTTTGAAGAGAGGCTTTTGAAGGAACCTCTACCTTTGTCGTCACCGAAGAGTGATAATGAACGTTGGGCAAGTGGTGTACAATCTTGTTTTCCATTACTGAGAAGCTTCCTATGGTCATATACCGAAACAAAAAATGCTCATTGTCTCCTGATACACTTTTGTTTTTGGCGTAACTTTAAAGACGTTGGTATTATTTTACTTCGGAGTTTTCGAATATGTGTATCTGCACTTGTACTTGGACTTAATTGTACGCTGTGAAAATACAGCTTTGCATCAAATTACTTTTATTACATTATGTTGTTGGTAACGATATCCAACCTTAATTCCAAATGATGGTATTTCTAACCTTAACAATCCCTATCTGCCGCTCCGTTTTTTCAACAATCTTTCATTAAGACTTCTCTGACTTCGTTGAAACTGTCTATTTGAACACCTCTCCTTTTTATTTCGTACCGAGTAATTACACATATTATTAGGTTGGTGCATAAGTTCGTGGGGTTTTCGTTTTGTTTGTTGGTATTCCGGTTGCTATGGATTTATTCCCCCCCATGAACCATGGACCTTGCCGTTGGTGGGGAGGCTTGCGTGCCTCAGCGATACAGATAGCCGTACCGTAGGTGCAACCACAACGGAGGGGTATCTGTTGAGAGGCCAGACAAACGTGTGGTTCCTGAAGAGGGGCAGCAGCCTTTTCAGTAGTTGCAAGGGCAACAGTCTGGATGATTGACTGATCTGGCCTTGTAACAATAACCAAAACGGCCTTGCTGTGCTGGTACTGCGAACGGCTGAAAGCAAGGGGAAACTACAGCCGTAATTTTTCCCGAGGGCATGCAGCTTTACTGTATGATTACATGATGATGGCGTCCTCTTGGGTAAAATATTCCGGAGGTAAAATAGTCCCCCATTCGGATCTCCGGGCGGGGACTACTCAAGAGGATGTCGTTATCAGGAGAAAGAAAACCGGCGTTCTACGGATCGGAGCGTGGAATGTCAGATCCCTTAATCGGGCAGGTAGGTTATAAAATTTAAAAAGGGAAATGGATAGGTTGAAGTTAGATATAGTGGGAATTAGTGAAGTTCGGTGGCAGGAGGAACAAGACTTCTGGTCAGGTGACTACAGGGTTATAAACACAAAATCAAATAGGGTAATGCAGGAGTAGGTTTAATAATGAATAGGAAAATAGGAATGCGGGTAAGCTACTACAAACAGCATAGTGAACGCATTATTGTCGCCAAGATAGATACGAAGCCCACACCTACTACAGTAGTACAAGTTTATATGCCAACTAGCTCTGCAGATGACGAAGAAATTGAAGAAATGTATGATGAAATAAAAGAAATTATTCAGATTGTGAAGGGAGACGAAAATTTAATAGTCATGGGTGACTGGAATTCGAGTGTAGGAAAAGGGAGAGAAGGAAACATAGTAGGTGAATATGGATTGGGGGACAGAAATGAAAGAGGAAGCCGCCTGGTAGAATTTTGCACAAAGCACAACATAATCATAACTAACACTTGGTTTAAGAATCATGAAAGAAGGTTGTATACATGGAAGAACCCTGGAGATACTAAAAGGTATCAGATAGATTATATAATGGTAAGACAGAGATTTAGGAACCAGGTTTTAAATTGTAAGACATTTCCAGGGGCAGATGTGGACTCTGACCACAATCTTTTGGTTATGACCTGTAGATTAAAACTGAAGAAGCTGCAAAAAGGTGGGAATTTAAGGAGATGGGACCTGGATAAACTAAAAGAACCGGAGGTTGTACAGACATTCTGGGAGAGCATAAGGGAGCAATTGACAGGTATGGGGGAAATAAATACAGTAGAAGAAGAATGGGTAGCTTTGAGGGATGAAGTAGTGAAGGCAGCAGAGGATCAAGTAGGTAAAAAGACGAGGGCTAGTAGAAATCCTTGGGTAACAGAAGAAATATTGAATTTAATTGATGAAAGGAGGAAATATAAAAATGCAGTAAGGGAAACAGGCAAAAAGGAATACAAACGTCTCAAAAATGAGATCGACAGGAAGTGCAAAATGGCTAAGCAGGGATGGCTAGAGGACAAATGTAAGGATGTAGAGGCCTATCTCACTAGGGGTAAGATAGATACCGCCTACAGGAAAATTAAAGAGACCTTTGGAGATAAGAGAACGACTTGTATGAATATCAAGAGCTCAGATGGAAACCCAGTTCTAAGCAAAGAAGGGAAAGCAGAAAGGTGGAAGGAGTATATAGAGGGTCTATACAAGGGGGATGTACTTGAGGACAATATTATGGAAATGGAAGAGGATGTAGATGAAGATGAAATGGGAGATATGATACTGCGTGAAGAGTTTGACAGAGCACTGAAAGACCTGAGTCGCAACAAAGCTCTGGGAGTAGACAATATTCCATTGGAACTACTGACGGCCGTGGGAGAGCCAGTCCTGATAAAACTCTACCATCTGGTGAGCAAGATGTATGAAACAGGCGAAATACCCTCAGACTTCAAGAAGAATATAATAATTCCAATCCCAAAGAAAGCAGGTGTTGACAGATGTGAAAATTACCGAACTATCAGCTTAATAAGTCACAGCTGCAAAATACTAACACGAATTCTTTACAGACGAATGGAAAAACTAGTAGAAGCCAACCTCGGGGAAGATCAGTTTGGATTCCGTAGAAACACTGGAACACGTGAGGCAATACTGACCTTACGACTTATCTTAGAAGAAAGATTAAGGAAAGGCAAACCTACGTTTCTAGCATTTGTAGACATAGAGAAAGCTTTTGACAATGTTGACTGGAATACTCTCTTTCAAATTCTAAAGGTGGCAGGGGTAAAATACAGGGAGCGAAAGGCTATTTACAATTTGTACAGAAACCAGATTGCAGTTATAAGAGTCGAGGGACATGAAAGGGAAGCAGTGGTTGGGAAGGGAGTAAGACAGGGTTGTAGCCTCTCCCCGATGTTGTTCAATCTGTATATTGAGCAAGCAGTGAAGGAAACAAAAGAAAAATTCGGAGTAGGTATTAAAATTCATGGAGAAGAAATAAAAACTTTGAGGTTCGCCGATGACATTGTAATTCTGTCAGAGACAGCAAAGGACTTGGAAGAGCAGTTGAATGGAATGGACAGTGTCTTGAAAGGAGGATATAAGATGAACATCAACAAAAGGAAAACAAGGATAATGGAATGTAGTCTAATTAAGTCGGGTGATGCTGAGGGAATTAGATTAGGAAATGAGGCACTTAAAGTAGTAAAGGAGTTTTCCTATTTGGGGAGCAAAATAACTGACGATGGTCGATGTAGAGAGGATATAAAATGTAGGCTGGCAATGGCAAGGAAAGCGTTTCTGAAGAAGAGAAATTTGTTAACATCGAGTGTAGATTTAAGTGTCAGGAAGTCATTTCTGAAAGTATTTGTATGGAGTGTAGCTATGTATGGAAGTGAAACATGGACGGTAAATAGTTTGGACAAGAAGAGAATAGAAGCTTTCGAAATGTGGTGCTACAGAAGAATGCTGAAGATTAGATGGGTAGATCACATAACTAATGAGGAAGTATTGAGTAGGATTGGGGAGAAGAGAAGTTTGTGGCACAACTTGACCAGAAGAAGGGATCGGTTGGTAGGACATGTTCTGAGGCATCAAGGGATCACCAATTTAGTATTGGAGGGCAGCGTGGAGGGTAAAAATCGTAGAGGGAGACCAAGAGATGAATACACTAAGCAGATTCAGAAGGATGTAGGTTGCAGTAGGTACTGGGAGATGAAAAAGCTTGCACAGGATAGAGTAGCATGGAGAGCTGCAGCAAACCAGTCTCAGGACTGAAGACCACAACAAATGGATTTATTTTTGGATTGTAATTTTTTTTTGTATTTCACTGTTGCGTTTGGGTTGTATAGTGTCATTTTGTCATTTGGAGATAGTGAGTGGAATTATGAACGCTAGAAAATGGGGTGTCATGTGAAGAAATAGGAACATTTCCGACATATTCTTCTGTTTGCGCTCAATAGCGGGATGACAGCAGCGTAGGCAGCCAGAAACATTTGCGTCATGTATGGGGATAATGCCACTGGACAGAGCAAAGAAGGAAGACCTTCAGGGTTTGGTGAATCGTTTAAACGCATTAATCCACAATGATCCAGATTGGTGTAGTCGAGAATTGACAATGTGATGAACTGTGATCATTTCACCTTGATGCGACATTTGCATGCAGTGAGAAAGGTTCAGAAATCGGGTGATTGGTACAGCATGCTCTAAGACAAAATCACGAAAATCAGCGGGTGACCATTATATGTATCTCTGTCTGGTCGTCATCAACTGGTTTATGAATAACACCGACCATTTCTATCCTGCGTCGTTATGGTGACGAGAAATGGCGTCTTTGTGCTAATATAAGGAAAAGAAAGGAATGGTTGAGCCCAAAAAAAGCAGCAGCTCCCGTTACAAAGACCTGCGCGCATCCACAAAAGATAATGTTTTGCATCTGATGGAACAACGACGGTGTGGTGCACTAACAATTGCTTCATCAGGTGTAACCATCTCTGGTAACATCTACTGTCAACAGCTGCGACGTCTTGCACACGCAATCCAAGAACAACGACCAACAAGACGGCGTGGAGTGATGCTAATCCATGGTAACGCCCGCCTGCATACTGCTAGATTGACAAAAATCACTATATGGGAGCTGGGTTGGGAAGTCATTCCAGACCCACACCTGATCTTGCGCCCTCAGATTTTCATCTTTTCCGCTCTCTGTCGAATAACCTTCAAGGAACTGCCCTCCGAAATGGCTCGACGAGTTCTTCGCCTCAACATCATGCGATTTCTACCGTCACGGAATCGAAAAGCTATTCCATCGTTGGCAGACTACTGGAAATAGCGAACGAGAATACATTATTAATGATTAATGTCGCTGTTGTGTTTATTAAACTTATGGAAAAACGCAACGAACTTACGCACCAATCCAATACTTGGATCCTGCAATAATTGAAACTCTTGAGTGCTTTTTGGGACGTTGATTATTAATTTCACTATCGGCAACTAAAATTAGCAGATGTTGAAGAATAATAAAACTCTTAATGTCAAACACGAATAATTCTGTCTGTGCGTATTTACACCCGTATCAGTTTGTTCACGTTCTTATAAAGTAATTTCCAATAACTGCAATGCTGCAATTTATGTATGAACGATCGTCATCGGATCACGGAAGAAAGAGAAAGCGAACACTGTGAGTCCCATATGTCACGTACCATTTTTATTAATAGAGTGTGAATTTGGACATTATTTGTGTAGTGGTTGCTGTAATGTTTGTAAGTAGGAACATTAGAGTGTGCTATTGTTTCATGGAAAGAGTTAAACCCCTTGTTGCTGTACTTTCCAACGTCACGACAGAAAGTTGCAGGGAAATAACTACCAGTTACTTGCTGACCACTGCCAAATACCTGTTCATTGACGACTGTTGTGTGTAGTAATGTAACAGAGTGCCCCTTCTTGCTGAAAGATCTGTTGCTAACAACCTAACGCAGTAAGCAGTCCTGATTTGAGCCCCACTGAATATGAACAAACTTCATGCGACGGTGACGTTGGGAAGAACATGGACGATCCACGTCGGTACTTGTGTTCATAGCAGTTCAAAACGAAGACCGGAGCTCTATACTGATGAGCCGATACATTTTGACCATCTCCTTAACAGCGTGTTGGTCCACCTTTAAAATGCAATACAACAGTGAATCTGAATGGCACGGATCTGACAAGTTCTTCCCGAGGTATGTGGCACCATATGTTGTTCACCCACAGATCACGGAACACGGAACATCCGTGAGTTACAGACGGGTGTTTCGTGGGCGCGGAGCAGGGCCCGATAGCGTCTTAGATTAGTTCCATCGAATTCACATCACGTAAATTTCATGGTCAAGAGTTCACTGTGATGTTCCTAAAAACACTGTAGAACTATTTTGACCTCGAGACACGGACGGTTATCGTCCTGGAAGAAGCAGTTTCCGTCAGAGAAATTATCAGGTACGAAGGGTTGCAGGTGGTCCGCAATAATGTTCACATAGTCCACGGCTGTCATGGTTGTCTTCGATTACTACCACAGGTCCCTTGGAAGCACAAGTGAATGATACTCATAGCAGGTGAGCAGCCAGTCACCTGGATGACAGTGGCAGCAGATACGACCATCGAGATGATTTAACAACAAAAATGGTTCAAATGGCTCTAAGCATTACGGGACTTAACATCGGAGGTCATCAGTCTCCTAGAATTAGAACTACTTAAACCTAACTAACCTAAGGACATCACAAACATCCATGCCCGAGGCAGGATTCGAACCTGCGACCGTAGCAGCGGCGCGGTTCCGGAATGAAGCGCCTAGAACCGCTCGGCCACAGCGGCCGGCATTTAACAACACACGTGACGTATCCGACCAAGCGGCACGTATCCACTGACCCTCGTTCCAGTCTCGATGAAGGAAGGATGATTTGAGTTTGACGTCCCGTCAATATCGAAGTCATTAGAGCCGCAGAACAAGCTCGGAATGTTTTGAGGATGGGGAATGAAATCGGTCGTGCTCCTGCAAAGGAACCATCCCACCATTTCCCTGAAACGATTTAGGGAAATCACAGAAAAACTAAGTCTGGATAACTGGACACGGATTTGAACCGTCGTCACGAATGCGCGTCTAATGTGCTAATAACCACTGGGTCTCCTCTCTCGGTCAGCCTTGACGGTTCCGAGCCCAGTGGAATTGTAATTGACTATATCTTGGATCAACAAGCAGGGGTCGTCTGGTGCGGAACCCAGCGTCCAACAATGCGTTGTGAATCGTGTGCTCCGAAACTCTTGTGCCTGTCGTCAAATCTGCCAACCTAACCTAACCTGCCGCCTCCAAGTTCTGTGATGCGGTGAGGATGCCCGGCACCATGTTGCCTGCTATTTTCCACTGACAACAGCACGCGAACAGCCGACCAGTTTCGCCATTTTCGGAGGTCGTTTGCCAGGTGCCGAGACAGAACAATCTGCCCTGTGTCAAAGTGCGGTTATGTCAGTATATTTCCCTATTTGCGGTGCAGACCGTCTCTAGAATTATTTCCCATTCGTCTCTGCTGCGCTTATGTGCTTTCCTCACCGCGTGACGTACCCGAAGCATCACCAGACGTAATTGATTTTTGCAGTGGGCAGTGGTCACAATGTTTTGCCTCATCAATCTGTTTTCCAGAGTGATTTCAAGTGTCTGGTCACAGCTACGATTGTATTAAAATATCTGGCAGTCCCGTGTTAGAGGCAACAACATGAGAGATCTAGCGAACGACTATCGACAGCAATTGTGGCTACATGTGCACATGTATTCGATCACTTAGAATGTTTCCATACGTTCATTGGAAAATAGAAAGCGATGATACTCCAAACTTTCTCAATTGGGGAGACATCTGGCGACGTGGTTTTTTGGCTGTAGGGTAGGCGACAGTCAGATTGGTATCACACCGCTGAGGGAGGCGTCTCCAGACACACCTTCGCTGCTCATCGGGGTTCATTTCGAAGCGGGACTCAACACTGAAGACAATTCTACTGCAGTCGATGATATTTCAGGCCGAAGACGTGCCTGGAGACGCCCCGGAGAGCAGTGGGACACCAACCTGATTGTCACCTGTCATACTGCCCGATAACCAGAAGTGACGATGCGGGGTGATATTACCTTTCGTAGCAGCAGCCCTTTGGTTGTCATTCACGGTACCTTTGCAGCACAGCGATACCTCGATGATATTTTACGCCGCGTTTTGTTGCTGCACATGGCAAGTCATCCTGGGCTTACTTTCAGCAAAGATAATGCCCGCCCGCACATGGCGAGAGTTTGTATTGCTTGTCTCCTCTCTTAGCAAACACTACATTGACCAGCAAGGTCGCCGGGTCTCTCGCCAGTTGAGAACTTTTGGAGCTTTATGGGCAGGGCTCTCCAACTATCTCGGCATTTTTACGATCTAACGCACCAGCTTGTCAGAATGCCTCGGGAGAACATCAAACAACTCTATCAATCAGTGGTTCAAAAATGGTTCAAATGGCTCTGAGCACTATGGGACTTAACATGTGTGGTCATCGGTCCCCTAGAACTTAGAACTACTTAAAAACCTAACTAACCTAAGGACATCACAAACATCCATCCCCGAGGCAGTATTCGAACCTGCGACCGTAGCAGTCGCGCGGTTCCGGACTGAGCGCCTAGAACCGCTAGACCACCGCTGCCGGCTATCAATCAGTGCCAAGCCGAATAACTGGCTGCGTAAGGGCCAGAGGCGGACCAAGACGTGACTGACTTGCTTCATTTGTGAAAGCTCTTTCTCTTCAATAAATCAGCCAATTTTTCTGAAATTGTAATAATTTGTTTGTGTGTACGTGTACATCACATCTAGCGGTTTCCATCCCATCCAAATAATTCCTCCATGGTGCGTAGTTTTTTTTTTGGGTTAGAGTATACGAGTAATGGCCAGCACTTCTGTTTTGAATGGTTTTACCTTTTTTGTCAGACTGTAACAGGTTTCATATGTATATATATATATATATATATATATATATATATATATATATATATCCGTCATCGGATGGGTGCATTTACGTATTATGGCTCTGCTTGTTTTAGCACCATGTCGTCGGCTGCGGCACTTTGTGGGAAATTATTTCGGCTTTTAGACCACAATTGTTTAATTTGAATTGAAAGACGAAATGAATGCTATTGAGTATTTGCAGGAATTGTTGGTAGCAGGCAGGAGAAGTTACTGAAGAATACCTGCTTTTATGTATTGCGGATTTTGACTCGGAAATCCTCGTTGGGTTGTGCGGTATGTAATGTGAAGAACTGCTTGGCTCTCAGATACACACACAGTATTTGCGTCTTTCTCTTGAGAGCACTTTACATTGATTTACTCTTAATTTCAAGATTCATAAACGTCGGACATGTGCTTCACAAGCGATGTGACAGGAATGTTTATATCCTGGACAAAGATTTTCTGTGAAACGGAGACGCAAAAATGCTCCAATATTATATATATGATTGTACACAGTGAATATTAGTGGAAATAGCTGAGTAGAAATTAACAATGTAAAGTAGTTGCGGTCTCAAGTCCGAACACTCGTTTGATGCAGCCTTACGTGCTAATGCGTCCTGTACTTGTCTCTTCCTCTCTGCATAACCACCGCAAAAGTACAACCATTTGAACCTGAACCTACTTACTGTATTCAAGCACCGGTTATCCTCTACAATTTTTACCCCATCTTCCCTCCCCCCAATTAAAAAATTGGTCATTCTTTGACTGTTCTGAATGTGTCGCATAAACTGTCCCTTAGTCCAATTGTGACGTAAATTCTTTTTCTCCCCGGTTCCATTCAGTACCTCGTCAATACTTATCCGGTCTACCCATCTAATCTTCAGCATTCTTCTGCAGCGCCGCAGTTCAAAAGCTTCTGTTCTCTTCCCGCCTGAATTGCTTAACACCAGATTTTACCTCCGCACAAGACTACACTTCAAACAAATATTTTCAGAAAAGTCTCTCTAACATTTAAATTTTTATCAGTGGTAACAAATATCCCGTTTTCACAAATGCTTTACTTCAGTATGCGTTTTATATCCTCTCTGCTTGAGCCATCTTACAAGGGAAGGCTACGACGTTAGGATCACTCATTTACTTCAGACATTGTAAACCTTTAGTAGGCCATTAAAAAAACAATGCGGAAGTAGTAAGGTGCACTACTCTGGCAATCCCGAAAAAATCGCAAGAAAAGTTTTACGCATCTGTTATGTAACTGATGTATCTGTGCGATGGTACCAGTTAAATGACCTTGTGGATGACTTCGGAAGTTCACTGAGGCTTTTTGCAGATGATGCTGTGGTGTATCGAGAGGTTGTAACAATGGAAAATTGTACTGAAATGCAGGAGGATCTGCAGCGAATTGACGCATGGTGCAGGGAATGGCAATTGAATCTCAATGTAGACAAGTGTAATGTGCTGCGAATACACAGGAAGATAGATCCTTTATCATTTAGCTACAAAATAGCCGGTCAGCAACTGGAAGCAGTTAATTCCATAAATTATCTGGGAGTACGCATTAGGAGTGATTTAAAATGGAATGATCATATAATGTTGATCGTCGGTAAAGCAGATGCCAGACTGAGATTCATTGGAAGAATCCTAAGGAAATGCAATCCGAAAACACAGGAAGTAGGTTACAGTACGCTTGTTCGTCCACTGCTTGAATACTGCTCAGCAGTGTGGGATCCGTACCAGATAGGGTTGATAGAAGATATAGAGAAGATCCAACGGAGAGCAGCGCGCTTCGTTACAGGATCATTTAGTAATCTCGAAAGCGTTACGGAGATGATAGATAAACTCCAGTGGAAGACTCTGCAGGAGAGACGCTCAGTAGCTCGGTACGGGCTTTTGTCAAAGTTTCGAGAACATACCTTCACCGAAGAGTCAAGCAGTATATTGCTCCCTCCTACGTATATCTCGCGAAGAGACCATGAGGATAAAATCAGAGAGATTAGAGCCCACACAGAGGCATACCGACAATCCTTCTTTCCACGAACAATACGAGACTGGAATAGAAGGGAGAACCGATAGAGGTACTCAAGGTACCCTCCGCCACACACCGTCAGGTGGCTTGCGGACTGTGGATGCAGATGTAGATGTAGATGTCGGAAGTCTTTGTGATCAAGAGGCTAGCGTTTGCGCGTTACAAGTGAGTCTTGGACGAGGTGACAGTTGAATCTCTCTACCATTTTGTTTTAATCTATATTTTGTTCATTGCTGATCACCCACGTCCATTTTCATGAAGTTGCAGTGAATTTCATATAAAAATTCTTCCAATCCGTATGTGGCATACAGCAAACCAGTGCTTAACAGTATTGTTTAAAAACAGTCTTGGTTGCAATTTTTATTTTTTTTATTTTTTCAACTACGTGTTTCGCCTTATTTAGGCATTTTCAGGTTGATCTACATAGAAGACAGAGAACAAATGCATCTATTTAAGAATCGCGATCGCGTTGTGCAGACTTGGATAACCTAAAAACATGTATAAACAGATCAAATACTGAAAGAGCAAATATCTTAATTTGGTATTTCTTAAAACGATCCATTAGACAGTGTATTCGACGATGCCCTTTGGCTGCACTGTCTAAAGGATCGTTTTAAGAAATACCAAATTAAGGTATTTGCTCTTTCAGTATTTGATCTGTTTATACATGCTTTTAGGTTATCCAAGTATGCACAACGCGATCGCGATTCTTAAACAGATGCATTTGTTCACTGTTTTCTGTGTAGATCAACCTGAAGATGTCTAAATAAGGCGAAACGCGTAGTTGAAAGAATAACAAAACTAAAATTGCAACCAAGACTGTTTTTAATCAACACTGAATTTCATATGTTATTTGACTATTTACTATTTGTAATTAAAGTTTCAAGGGCGAGAGACAGGCTTGGAAAGCTCAGGTGAAACCTCGATAAATAATGATGCGAATGGTGTTATTCCTAATTACTAATATAATAAGTCACAATGTGCCAAACTACAACATTAATGTACAATTACTCGTCGGATGTGCTCCCGACATCACACGTTGCAGGATGATATTTGTCATGCAGACATGGAAAACTTAAATTGAAACTTCATGAAAATACACGTTTTTTTTTCGTTGTATTATCTCTCAAATGTTATAAGAATTAAATAATATGAGTCTTGATGAAAAAAAATATACATTGAAAATTAAATTTGAGCGGGAGTCGAACCGTCGCTTCATACACGTGTGTCGTACGAAGCTCGATCGCTAATCACTTGACCAACATCATCTCTCACGTTCCGTATCTACGCACACATACATAAGGCTCAGAATAGAAGTGTAAAACTTGCCTTACTATTTTCTGGGAAGTGACAGAGTAGTGCACCTTACTACTTGCACATTATGTTGTTTTAGTGGCCTACTGAAGGCGTACGAAGTTAGGAGTAAATCTGTGATCCTAACGCTGTGGCCTCCGCTTCTTAGTTATTTTAGTGCCTGAACAGCAACGTTGATCTACTACTTTAGTACCACATTTCATCATCTAATTCCCTCAGTATCCCCTGATTTAATTCGACTGTTTTAAAATGAAATGAAGACAATATAGAAGTAAAGAGCTGTGTAAAATAGTGACTACTGTCTTTCAATTTTCTGTCGATTTGCGATCAATACAGCCACATAAGCTCGAAATAATGTATAAAATTATATGAATAACAAACTACTTACCCGTCGTTGCCCGGCTGTGTATTCCAATCCTGTTAGTCCATTTCCTTCTTCCCCCTCCATCCAGTTCCTCATCCCACCTCTCTTTGTCTATCTTCTCCTCCCCACTCTATCTGCCTCTTCCTCCTCCCTCCGTCCACCTCATCCTCTTCCATCTCTCTGTACACGTTCTCCTCCACCTACCTGGTTCCATCTCCTCCTTTCCCCTCTTTGCTCATCTCCTCCTCCCCGCCTTCTTTTTCAAGGTATCACACCCACCCCATTAGCATCCACAGTACTTCTTTCCAGATAGTAAGTAATATATTTACCATGTCTGGCACAAATCGATGCAGGCCGCTGTGGCCGACCGGTTCTAGGCGCTTCAGTCCGGAACCGCGCTTCCGCTGCGGTCGCAGGTTCGAATCCTGCCCCGGGCATGGATGTGTGTGATGTCCTTGGGTTAGTTAAGTTTAAGTAGTTCTAAGTCTAGGCGATTGATGACCTCATATGTTAAGTCCCATAGTGCTTAGAGCCATTTAAACCATTTGAATAAATCGATGCATTGGTTTCGGAGAAGCTTTCTACCGTCAACATTCCCAGAGTACCCATGTGTGACATATATTCACGTATTTCACACTTATTTATACACATATATCTATATCCTTAGCGAATTTCGCGCTGTAGTTTCATTTCCACGCTGCTGAATCTATATGACGTAATATCTTCTAAAAACAATGTCTCGTACAAAAATATAATTTTGTAAGTACATTCAGATCTTATTTCTACTGTCTGCGAAATTTATTGCGACACAGAGGCAATACGCGCAAACGTCTTGTGATGCGGCAGTTTATGACGCTTCTCATTATTTATGGCGCCATAACTGAACTATGATGGATATGTGGTTCTTACCCCACGGCGATACTTACCTGATGGTGATGGATACGCACACGAACTCTGGTTGAAATCCGCCCAGTGGTTAAGGAGGAGATGTGGTACATACACACATCCATTTTTTATAATATGTGTGGATGGTTTTGCATGTGAATTACTGGGAACACGTAGCAGCGGTATCGGGGAGAATCTGTTGAACCTTCTGTAGGCGCTAGACCCAAGACACTGTTTTAGGCGGAAATGATGAGATATTGATGGGTACAGTGACTAAGCTTCTTGCAGCGGTCTTGCAGAAGGTCGTCTGAGTAATTATCAACGTGGAGGGTTCATTTGTCGGCGTCAGATGGATGAAGTGTCACTTCGGTTAAGAGTGTGATGCATATATGATTTCACGACGGAAGAATGCTTATATTGCCAAAGGAACATCTAAGACTTTGGGCATCACGAGTGTCGTGGACGTCGAAGTGAAAATAAATACGCCGGCCGGAGTGGCCGAGCGGTTCTAGGCGCTACAGTCTGGAACCGCGTGGCCGCTACGGTCGCAGGTTCGAATCCTGCCTCGGGCATGGGTGTGTGTGATGTCCTTAGGTTAGTTAGGTTTAAGTAGTTCTAAGTTCTATGGGACTGATGACCACAGCAGTTAAATCCCATAGTGCTCAGAGCCATTTGAACCATTTGAAAATAAATACAAAGTCGGCCAAAATGAACATGTTCGCTACATATTTCTTCAGACCTTGTTAGATGTAGATAACGTAAAATGAGATGTACAGAAGCTGCTCTAGTTGTAAAAAAAAATTGTTAATTTTAAAATGAGGTATGAAAATCAAAATTATAGGGGATTATAGGTCTTGTGCTTAAATTTAAACTTATCATTAGTTTTGTGACCTAGCCCAAGATTTTACAACATAAAGAGTATAAACTTCGTTTTTCCCTTCAGAGACGAATGCAGAGAAAGTTAGTCTTATTAGTTTTTGTACACTCCTGGAAATGGAAAAAAGAACACATTGACACCGGTGTGTCAGACCCACCATACTTGCTCCGGACACTGCGAGAGGGCTGTACAAGCAATGATCACACGCGCGGCACGGCGGACACACCAGGAACCGCGGTGTTGGCCGTCGAATGGCGCTAGCTGCGCAGCATTTGTGCACCGCCGCCGTCAGTGTCAGCCAGTTTGCCGTGGCATACGGAGCTCCATCGCAGTCTTTAACACTGGTAGCATGCCGCGACAGCGTGGACGTGAACCGTATGTGCAGTTGACGGACTTTGAGCGAGGGCGTATAGTGGGCATGCGGGAGGCCGGGTGGACGTACCGCCGAATTGCTCAACACGTGGGGCGTGAGGTCTCCACAGTACATCGATGTTGTCGCCAGTGGTCGGCGGAAGGTGCACGTGCCCGTCGACCTGGGACCGGACCGCAGCGACGCACGGATGCACGCCAAGACCGTAGGATCCTACGCAGTGCCGTAGGGGACCGCACCGCCACTTCCCAGCAAATTAGGGACACTGTTGCTCCTGGGGTATCGGCGAGGACCATTCGCAACCGTCTCCATGAAGCTGGGCTACGGTCCCGCACACCGTTAGGCCGTCTTCCGCTCACGCCCCAACATCGTGCAGCCCGCCTCCAGTGGTGTCGCGACAGGCGTGAATGGAGGGACGAATGGAGACGTGTCGTCTTCAGCGATGAGAGTCGCTTCTGCCTTGGTGCCAATGATGGTCGTATGCGTGTTTGGCGCCGTGCAGGTGAGCGCCACAATCAGGACTGCATACGACCGAGGCACACTGGGCCAACACCCGGCATCATGGTGTGGGGAGCGATCTCCTACACTGGCCGTACACCACTGGTGATCGTCGAGGGGACATTGAATAGTGCACGGTACATCCAAACCGTCATCGAACCCATCGTTCTACCATTCCTAGACCGGCAAGGGAACTTGCTGTTCCAACAGGACAATGCACGTCCGCATGTATCCCGTGCCACCCAACGTGCTCTAGAAGGTGTAAGTCAACTACCCTGGCCAGCAAGATCTCCGGATCTGTCCCCCATTGAGCATGTTTGGGACTGGATGAAGCGTCGTCTCACGCGGTCTGCACGTCCAGCACGAACGCTGGTCCAACTGAGGCGCCAGGTGGAAATGGCATGGCAAGCCGTTCCACAGGACTACATCCAGCATCTCTACGATCGTCTCCATGGGAGAATAGCAGCCTGCATTGCTGCGAAAGGTGGATATACACTGTACTAGTGCCGACATTGTGCATGCTCTGTTGCCTGTATCTATGTGCCTGTCGTTCTGTCAGTGTGATCATGTGATGTATCTGACCCCAGGAATGTGTCAATAAAGTTTCCCCTTCCTGGGACAATGAATTCACGGTGTTCTTATTTCAATTTCCAGGAGTGTATTTATTCGTCTTTGGCGTGTATAGGGACATGTCAAAATCTGTTTTGGTTCTAGGAGAATGAGAAACATAATTTATCTGATTTGAAAAAGCTTTCTTCAATACAAAAGCTAAAAATATTGCATAAATTGTGGCTGTTTATTCTGTTGTCAAATAAAGATTTTTATATCTCTAATGGTTTTGCTGTAACATTAAACTGATGAACATGGTTTCTTTCTTAATACATTACGTCACTGACATCATGTTTAAAATATTGTCTTTGAATGTTCAAGTCGTATCCGCAGAAAAAAAAAATAGCTCTTGAAAAATATTCTGTTAAAATATACGTTTTTAACCGGCCTCCTTTTTTTCAAACAAACACTAACATAACCATTGTCTTCATAATCACAGCACAGTCTTCTGGTTGAGAGCAGCGCCAGGTGCTTCTTCATTTCAGTCAAATTCTTAATCGTCCTATGAAGAAACACTGGCGATAACTGGGTCTATTGATCCCATAATTCCGTAAAGACAACTCTACCTTTTCAGTTAGCTGATACACTAGTCAGATTAAAGTATACTTTAAAAATGAATGAAGCGAGACTGCAAATTTGTCTACCATGTACTCAAATTAAAACAATAAAAACGGAGATTGGTGCTCCCAAATAAACTTCGATGTAAGAAAATTCAGCGTTTATTTATTTATTTATTTATTTATTTTTTTTTTTTTTGAGTCGTCAATCTTCTGACTAGTCCGATGCGCGCCCCACGGATTTCTCTCCTGTGCCAACATTTTCATCTCGGATTATCAGTTACGACCCACATCCTCCATTATTTGCTGAATGTATTCCAATCTCTGCCTGCCTCTGCAGTTTTTACCCTCTGCAACTCCCTTTAGCACTACGGACGTTATTCCCTGATCTCTGGAAAGATGTTCTATCATCCTGTCCCTTCTTCTCGTCAGTGTTTTCCATTCATTCCTTTCCTTGCAGACTCTGAGCACAACCTCTTCATTCCTTACTTTATCCACTTAATTTTCAACATTCGTCTGTAGCACCACATCTCAAATGCTACGATTCTCTTTTGTTCTGGTTTTCCCGTAGTCCTCGTTTCACTACCATACAGTGTTGTCCTCCAAACGTACACTCTCAGTCATTTCTTCCTCAAAGTAGATCTATGTTTAATACTAGCAGACTTCTTCTGGCAAAGAATGGTCTTTTTGCCAGTGCTAGTCTGCTTTTTATGTCCTCCTTGCTACGTCCATCAATGATTCTTTTGCTGCCTAGGTAGCAGAATTCCTTAACTACGTCTGCTTCTTGATCACCAATTCTGATATTAAGTTTCTCGTTGATCTTTTCTGCTACGTCTCATTAAATTCGTTTTTCTTCGATTTACTCTCAATCAGTATTCTGTATTGGTTAGACTGTTCATTCAATTCAACAAATCATGTTATTCCTGTTTACTTTCACTGAGGATAGCAAAGTCATCAGCAAAACTTATCGTTGATATCCTTTTACCGTGAATTTTAATCCCGCTCTTGAATCTTTCTTTTACTTCCGCCATTGTTTATTCGGTGTATAGATTGAACAGTAGGGACGAAAGACTACAGCTGGCCGCGGTGGCCGAGCGGTTCTAGGCGCTTCATTCCGGAACCGCGCGACTGCTACGGTCGCAGGTTCGAATCCTGCCTCGGGCATGGATGTGTATGATGTCCTTAGGTTAGCTAGGTTTAAGTAGTTCTAAGTTCTAGGGGACTGATGACCTCAGAAGTTGAGTCCCATAGTGCTCAGAGCCATTTCGAACATCTTGCACCGTTCTACATTCTCGAGCGCTTTTTCCCAGTCGACAAATCTTGTGAACGTGTCTTGATTTTTCTTCAGTTGTGCTTCCATTATCAGCCGCAACGTCAGAACAGCTTCTCTGGTGCCTTTACTTTTCCTAAAACCTGAAGCGCCTAGAACCTTTAACAGATCTTCATTTTTCTTCCATTCTTTATATGTTTATCATAGAATGAACAAAATATCAGTTGAAAGCGTCGCCAACTTCGAAGTTCATAATTCACTGTTGATTGGTTCCCAACAAAACTAGACAAACAATTCTTTGAATTCCTTTTATCCATCTTTGAATGATATTTTCCTTTGTTTTCCGACATGATAGCGTGGAAGTTTTTTTGGAAGTTCCGATTCTTTTCACCACATTTTCATTCACGCCATTTTACTGTACCCATAGCAGTATTCGACCACTTGTGCGAAATTTCGTTAGCAGTTGTCAAGCAGCGTATGTGAGAAATGGTCCCCAGTGATCGTTTCGTGTAGCAGGGAACAAGTGAGACAGCAGAGTTGGCAAGACGCGCCATTGCGGGTGCTCACTTACACACACACACACACACACACACACACACACACACACACACACACACACACACACGCCGCCCGCCGCAGCGGAAGTGTGTGAGTTGCGTGCCGACAGCCGTCTTCCGGAAGGACGGGCTGTGCTCGGCTCCGCTTGCCTCCCTGAGTCGCGTCCTCAGCTCGAGAATGCGTGGTCGGTTGACTCCTCCGCTTCGTTGTTGCATCCTCTGCGGAGATAACGCCACTGCCGATCGTCGCGAACACGATGTGCCGCCGCTTACGCTATCTGTCATTGGATCCTTCCTGCCTAACACCAGTCTGCACTCTCGCCTTTCCTGTCGCCATCAGAGGCCGTCTTATCTCAGAAAAATCTGTTTAGGGACGTCAGCCCAACCCGCCTGCAGACAACAAAGCCAACTGACAGGTGATATCGTGTTGTAGCGAGTAGAAAGCTGCAGGTGGCCTGCCAACACAGAACTTTTTGTTGACGTAACATTCCACGAGTTATTGAAATTTCTCTCGCACGAATAGTATACAGTATGTTCTCTCCTCGTCTAGGATTATGCTGGACGCCTTTCCTACCAAATATCAACGCTACCACGGTCGAGTTTGTCAGTTCTCGACTGCGACGTAGCCGCTCGATACTTTCCGCGAATTTCGATATGATTTCCACCCATTTTTATGACTCTCGTACCAAGTAAAATTTATTTATCAGGGGCACTAAAGCTGCCTTACCCCGAGAGTACACACGAAGAAAAAGCACTTCTTCGATTCTCTCTCTATGCCACCAAAGACCCAAATGTGTTGGACTTCGTTTTTCAGGAGACGTCGTTTGCCGTACTTACGAGTCGCGATGTACGACTCGTCAGTTTCCATGATTTTGTTGTGACCACCGATGGGGACTCTTGTTTGTGACAATGACATAACATACTACGCTGCAGAATCCGTGGTAGTCACACAGTCTTGACAGTCACTTCACTTTGAGAAGCAGTATAACTCTCACCCAGCAGGAAACCACAATAACATTCTTTAAAATTTGACGTGTCAAATCAAGTATTCTTCAGTATTGACGTCATTTTTCTACATTTTGTGCGATGTAGCTCGAGGGGAACTCAATATCACAGGTTTTCTTGTAAAGTTTAACGCATGTCTGTCCGTGATATTCGACGCAACACTTTTGTTCCGCTGTACTCCCAACAAAACTCTAAGCACTTTTTGGCTGTACAAATTCGAGGAATTAATTCCCGCCATGAAAGTGTACTTTTACTAGATATCAAGACACCTTCAGTCATTGCTGTTTACACCGTTATATAATATACCGTTGGCAGTGCAAGAAACAACATCCTACTTTGCCGCCTCGACAGTGAGGCATTCGGTATATATCGCTTTTAGTGTGGACACGACTTCGATACCGCCGTACTATCTGGAAAGATACTGACGGAAACAAATCGCAACGCCAAAGAGTCGTGCGACATAAACGAAAGTTGATAGGCATGTTCCTACATTTTGTTTATTTATTTTATTTTTTATTTTTCTTTTACACTTCTGTTTCCGTAGGAACAAATTGAGGAGCAAATCTCCAAGGTCATGAAGCGTGTCAGTACATGAAATTACAACATAAAAGCAATAACAGGTAAAATTAAATTTGTATGAACCCAAAAAAGACAAACAATACGTTTATGTAAAGGCAATGAAGAGTGTAACTCAGAAATCAGCTTAATGCTTCAAATAACTACTCGACAGAATAGAATGAGTGACCCATGAAGAAACTCTTCAGCCACGATTTGAAACGGTGTGGGTTGCCGCTAAGATTTTTGAATTCTTGTGGTAGCATGTCGAAAATGAATGCAGCAGTACACTGCACACCTTTATGCACAAGAGTCAAGAAAGTGCGATCCAAATGCAGATTGGATTCCTGCCTAGTATTAACTGAGTGAAAGCTGTTAATTCTTGGGAATAAGCTGATACTGTTAACAGTAAATGACAGTAAAGAATACATCTATTGTGAGGCCAATGTCAGAATACTCATACTAGTAACGAGGGGTCGACAAGAAGTTCGCGAACTTACTCCACTTATTGCCCGAACCGTCCGCTTCTAAGTCAAAAATATCCTTTGAGAATAGGAAGATAGACCACAAAATGTAATACCATACGTCATAAGTGAATGAAAATAAGCAAAGTAGACTACTTTTGGTTCAGACTATCGTTTATTTCAGATACCGTTCGAATAATAAAAATGGCAGCATTAAGTCTTTGAACATGGATCCCGAATGTGGGCTTTCCACGGCAATTTACTATCTATCTGAAAACGAAGAAATTTGAACTGTTCAGCTTCACTGATCATATGCCCATTCTGTGAAATTAAAACTTCGTGTTTTGTTGAATTGTGTGTTAGAAAATGTAAATACTGAGTCTAACTGTGATTTAGCATTTCTTTATTTTCTGCAAGCGATGAACTTATGTCGTGAACTGCACTATTTAAGACCGTGCCTCACTTAGACCCCACACCATAGCCATTCTCAACAGTGTGGATAATGACCTTTTGCTGTCAAAAATAAGAGATGAATCAATTGTGAGCTACTCCCTCTATTCCATAATGGTCCAACTTCTGGAGCAATATTTTGTGATCAACACAATCAATCAAAAAAGATGCCTAGTGTCCGAGACCTTATACCCAGTACCTCATAGAGAAAAGGGAATATAGCATTTTCAGTTGTTAAACCACCTCTAAAGCCGAACTGTACGTTTGATAGCAAGTTACTGTATTTGAAAGATGTTGTCTATTCATAATTCGTGCCCGTCGAGTAAGAGAAACGCTAGTAATGCGACTTTTTTTTGTCATCAATCTTCTGACTCTTTTGATGCGGTCCTACACGAATTCCTCTCCAGTGCTAACCTTTTCACCTCAGAGTAGTACTTGCAACTTACGTCCTCAATTATTTGCTGGATGTATGCCAGTCTCTGTCTTCCTCTACAGTTTTTGCCCTCTACAGCTTCCCCTAGTATCATGGAAGTCATTCCTCCACAGATGTATCATCCTTTCCCTTCTCCTGATACATACAATGCTGTACTCCACACTTACATTCTCAGAAAGTTCTTCCTCAAATTAAGGCCGATATTTGATGTTAGTAGACTTCTCTTGGCCAGGAATGCCCTTTTTGCCATAGCTAGTCTGCTTTTGAAGTCCTCGTTGCTCCGTCGGTCATTGGTTATTTTACCGCCGAAGTAGCAGAATTCCTTAACTTCATCTACTTCGTGACCATCGATCCTGATATTAAGTTTCACGCTGTTCTCATTTATACTGATTCTCATTACCTTCGTCTTTCTTCAATTTACTCTCAATCCATACTCTGTACTCATCAGACTGTTCATTCCATTCAGAAGATCATGGAATTATTCTTCACTTTCACTCTGGGTAGCAATGTCATCAGTGAATCGTATCTTTGATATGCTTTCAGCTTGAATTTTAATTTAACTCCTGAACATTTCTTTTATTTCCATCATTGCTTCCTCAATGTACAGATTGAACAGTAGGGGCGAAAGGCTACATCCTTGTCTTACACCCTTTTTAATACGAGCACTTCGTTCTTGGTCGTCCACTCTTATTATTCCCTCTTGGCTGTTGTACATATTGTGTATGACCCATCTCTCCCTATAGCTTACCCCTACTTTTTTCAGAATTTCGAACATATTGGACCATTTTACATCGTCGAACTCTTTTTCCAGGTCTACAAATCCTATGAACGTGTCTTGAATTTTCTTTAGTCTTGCTTTCATTATTAACCGCAACGTCAGAATTGCCTCTCTCGTGCCTTTACTTTTCCTAAAGTCAAACTGATCGTCATCTAGCGCATTCTCAATTTTCTTTTCCGTTGTTCTGTATATTATTCTTGTAAGCATCTTGGATGCATGAGCTGTTAAGCTGATTGTGCGATAATTGTCGCACTTGTCAGCTCTTGCCGTCTTCGGAATTGTGTGGATGATGCTTTTCCGAAAGTCAGATGGTATGTCGCCGGACTCATACATTCTACACACCAACGTGAATAGTCGTTTTGTTGCCACTTCCCCCAATGATTTTAGAAATTCTAATTGAATGTTATCTATCCCTTCTGCCTTATTTGATCTTAAGTCCTCCAAAGCTCTTTTAAATTCTGATTCTAAAACTGGATCCCCTATCTCTTCTAAATCGATTCCTGTTTCTTCTTCTTCACATCAGACAAATCTTCCCCCTCATAGAGGCTTTCAATTTATTCTTTCCACCTATCCGCTCTCTGCTTCGCATTTAACAGTGGAATTCCCGTCGCACTGATATCATCCTTGCTTTTTATGTCAGCGAATGTTGTTTTGTCTTTCCTGTATGCTGAGTCTGTTCTTCCGACACTCATTTCTTTGTCGATGTGTTCATATTTTTCCTGCAGCCATTTCGTCGTAGCTTCCGTGCACTTCCTATTTATTTCATTCCTCAGCGACTTGTCTTTCTGTATTCCTGAGTGTCCTGGAACATTTTTGTACTTCTTCCTTTCATCGATCAATTGAAGTATTTCTTCTTTTACCCATAGTTTCTTCGCAGTTACTTTCTTTGCACCTATATTTTCTTTCCCAACTTTTACGATGGCCCTCTTTAGAGATGTCTATTTCTCTTGAAGTGTACTGCCTACTGTATCTATAGCCTTTGAGAACTTCAATCGTATCTTGTCATTGCTTAGTACTTCCGTATCCGACTTCTTTGCGTATTGATTCTCCCCGACTAATGTCTTAAATTTCAGCCTATTCTGAGTCACTACTACATATCTGTTCCTGGGGACGCGTTACAACCCAGTATCTGATTTTAGAGTATGTGTTCTGACCATGATGTAATCTAACTGAAAACTTCTCGTATCACCCGGACCTTTCCAAGTGTACCTCCTCCTCTTGTGATTCCAGAACAGAGAATTCGCAATTACTAGCTCTAGTTTATTGCGGAACTGAATTAATCTTTCTCCTCTCTCATTCCTTGTCCTAAGTCCATATTCCCTGTAACCTTTTCTTCTGCTCGTTCCCCTACAACTGTATTCCAGTCCCCCATGACTATTAGATTTTCGTCCCCCTTTACATACTGCATTACCCTTTCAATATCCACATACACTTTCTCTATCTCTTCATCTTCAGCTTGCAACGTCGGCATGTATACCTGAACTATCGTTGTAGGTGTTGGTTTGCTGTAGATTCTGATAAGAATAACCCTATCACTGAACTGTTCACAGTAACAAAGTCTGTGCCCTACCTTCCTGTTCATAACGAATCCTACTCCCGTTATGCCATTTTCTGCTGCTGTTGATGTTACCCTATACTCATGTGACCAGAAATGCTTGTCTTATTTCCACTTTTGCCGTTGGCAGAATGAGGGTGACTTCTTAATGCCGGAAGTCTTCGGCCGTCAGTGCTGGTTATTAATCAAAATTTAAGCAGCAGCGGGATTCGAATCCTGAACCTAAGACATTTTGAGTATGAATCAAAGACGCTACTCTTTTTTTTTCTTAATCTCATTTTGTTCGTATTCGTTCGTTGCATCTGCTCGGGGCGGACGTCGCAAGACATCCGTTTCAGTTCGTTGATGGTCCATTAACTCAATTTTTTTATTACAGAGGGCAGCTAACCTGTGACCGAACACGCTGAGCTACCATGCCGGCTATCCTAGACCACGGGTGCAACTGTGTGATTATGGGGATGCAAATCAGGTTTGCTTTAAACACGTGCTGTAACGGTCTTGAGCGGTAGTTACCTTTGAGACTGGATGTGGTGAGTTGATGTTAGCTAAGAATGTCTTTAAGGTGACGAAGACGCCGTTATCAACATCTCATTGAGTTTGAACGAGGTCACATATGGCTACGAGAAGCTCAGTGTTCCTTCTGCGGTGCCACAGAAAGACTTGGCAGGAATGTAGCCATTGTGCGTGATTGCTGGCAGCGGTGGTGACGAGACTGTACGCTCGCAAGAAGAGTGGGCTCCGGACAGCCTCGAGGCATTACCGAGAGGGGAAAACCATCGTGTTCGGCGCATGGCTCGTCGCACCACTGTATCTGCAGCATGAATCTGAGCTGCAGTGAGCACCACACTGACCCAACGAACTGTTACAAATCGATTACGTTAAGGACAGGCCCGGGTCAGACGCCCTGTAGCGTGCATTCCACTGACCTCAAACCCCCGCCATTTGCGGCTTCGGTAGTGTCAAGCGACAGCTCATTGGATGGCAGGTCTATTCTGTTTTCTGATGCAAGCTGGTCTTGACTTGGTGCCAGCGATGGCGATGTGTTGATTAGAAGCAGGCCGGCCAGTTAAGGGCCAGCAACCGACCTGTCTGCGTGCTAGACACACTGGACCTACACCTGGTGTTATGGTCGGGAGCGCCATTTGGTATGACAACAGGAGCACTCACGTGGTTATCCCACGCACCACCACTCAAATTTGTACGTCAGTCTCGTGATTCGACCTGTTGCGCTGCCATTCATGAACAACATTGCATGGAGTATTTTCCAGTAGAATAACGCTCGCCCACATACCTCTGTTGAAACCCAACATTCTCTACAGAGTGTCGACATATTCCTTGGCCTGCTCGATCACCAGATCTGTATGCAGTCGAGCATATATAGGACATCATTGGACGTCAACTCGGCGTCATCCAGAAACAGCGTTAAGAATCCCTATACTAACGGACAGGTTATTAACGTACCAGCATTTCGCATTTGCAATAGCGTATCTAGCGCTTGTATTAACCAGTGATCTTGCAATGTTACTCACTTATGTCTATTACCTAGACAAATGTATTCCCGTAACTTCATTACTCTACATCAGTTATATTTTGATGTTGTGTGTCAGTGTGTTTAGTGTGAGGGAACGACATTTCATGACTCCTTTGTTGCTAGATGGTATATGCAGGAGATAACACGTGAAAATAATGGAAAAAGGGCTTTATAGGTGTCAAATCTAGATTTCTGGGTTGAGGTTGCTGTGGGAAGCGATTATATGTCAAATATAACTGTAAAATTACCAAATATGCAGCAACCAGTCGCAAAATCATGTTTTATTTATTCACTTATGCAAATCGATTTCAACTGATTAACAACCATAATCGGTGCTACAAATACAAGAATAAAAATAATTAATAACAGTGACCAAATGGAGAAATGTACATAAAGAAACGTAAACCAATTAAATTTATATAGACGTATTAAACTATTTAAAATGAACATACAAATTTACCTTTCAACCAATATGTGTCCTGAGTAGTAATACTGTCTTAAGCAGAGGTCAAACATAAAGTGATACATCGAGAATTCACTATGACAACGAGAAAAGGAACAAACATAGATGAGAAGCACACCATCGAAAAAATTTTAAAATTTTTGTAAAAGAGTTTAATTATTTATGATATTTTTGTCCAAGAGCAAAAGTTAATCGTAATGCCAAAACGTAAAACGGTGTTGGCATCCATCTAGCGTACAGTTAATGCCATTGAGGAAGATCGGACTTTTTTTCCGGCAGATGGCGTCACATTGCTGAATGCACATGTAATGTAAACTAAGTTGAGATAAGAAAATTACGGACACGAACGAAACAAACGTATTAACGAAGCAAGGCCAAATGCAAAAATAAAGTGCTAGCACACTTCATACATGGGAAAATTAACACTGGCTCGATAGGATGAATTGAGAACTCGTAGGGGCTCTTACTGTGTGCCCGTATATCAAGAGATATGTCTGTAGGTGTTGCCGACAAGACAGCAAAAGCCGAATTAAAGGGCGTCCACGCAAACTAAGTCACAATAACATCATTCATATCACCAATTTATTTATCTCCTCCTCCCCTCCCCCCTCCTTCACTCTTCCCTCCTCCTCCCCCTCTCGTCTGTCCTTGTCCTATCATTTCCATTCCCATCAAGCAAATGCTCGGCGAAGAGCTCCCAAAAATGGACTCCCCTCATCGTCACCTGCTTATTGAGAAGGCACACGCTAGCTGATCTATGATGACAAAAGATCTCCATTAATAGTGAATAAATAAAACATGATTTTGCGACTGCTTGCTGCATATTTGGTAATTTTATGGTTTACGGTCGCTGCACGACTTGTGAACCACATGGAGCCCAACATTCATAAATATAACTGTGTTGCGTTGGGAGTAATTTTAACCAAACGTGGTACACATATGGCGTACTATCTGCAAAAGAAGGTACTCTGGATCTAGGAGACCTCTAACAATTCTAGGAATAGGGTCGAGGTAGGAGAAGGAAGGGGTAGCATGTAATCGTAACGTTGAACCCTTTGAAAATGTCAATCAAACCACTTACGTATATGACCTACTATTTGGAAATAAATATGGTTCACCTAAGATACGCCCCTTTCATACCCCCGTGCCATCATTAGAATCGAAGACGAACAGACGACAGATTTCATTCCTGGACTAAAAATGTAAACAGACAACGCCGTATAGTCAGTAAATGGTTAAATAAATTCAGTGCATTCCCGCTAGGAACTACAATAGCCGTGAGAAAGTCAGCTTCTGTGCAAGTTTGGTAAATCCGACGGTTGTGCTGTCCCTCTAGCTGGCTGGACAATGCACGATTCGTCCGTGCCGGCTTTTGGCCAGCGGGAAGGTTCGGGAAGACAGACCGCAGAGCGCCCCACGCTATGCCGCGCCGCTGGCCGCGTCTGCCGCCCACGCTCACGGCTTCCTAAGTGGAAGATTGTTGTTATCATCTCATCACACAGCCGACGTGATTCAAATTGTTAAGCTCAAGTTCACGTCTAACGAGTCTCAATTCTACGGGAGGGGGAAATTGCGAGCGACCGGGACGGGCTGCATTGTCTGGCGCGGGGATGGGGCGCGGCGTGGCGTGGCGGGCTTCCGTCCCTCTTCGCTCTTCTGCAGCGCTATCACATCGTACCGTGTCTGCTAGGTTCTTCGCCTCGCTGGTGGATATTTCCAGCAAGGTCCGCCAAGGAATCTCCGAGAAATCCAGAGGAACCACACCTTGGGTTCCAGTAAAAACTCGTGGCCTTCGTGTTTGCTGTTAAAAGAGTCAACTCACTGTACAGTTCACCTTCATCGCGCCAGCCTGCGGGTATCTAAGCATTAACGTCGATATATCGAAATAATCAGCAATTCGCTGCGTAAAAGAAATTTAATTTCCTTAACCGGTTTCAGCCACTTACAGTCCTTCTTCGGAAGTTTATAACTATCGCATTAATTACGAGTGTCAGCAATAAGATGCATGCAGCATATTGCTATGGTCTTACATGTGGTTCGTAGTGCTTCTACAATATACTATTTTTGTGGAGGCAGTATAAACCATATGTTAGATAACAGCAATATGCTTTCATACATCGTACTGTTGACACTCGCAAACAATGCGGTAGCTATAATCTTCTGATAAAGGGCACTAAGTGTCTGAAACTGGTTAAGGAAATAAAATTTCTTTTATGCAGCTAGTTGCTGATTATTTCGATATATAGAACTAAAGCTGCAAAAGATGGATAAAATTCTAAATTTACGTCGATGTTTCGTTTACTGCGACATAATGTTCAACACGAAGTTAGAAAAAATGGACGTTAAAATCCCGTCGACAATGATATAATTCAAGATAGAGCGATGACAGGGAAGGAGATTAGTCTTTTTTTTTTCACTTCAAAGTCAGAACCCGGCATTTAACTTGATCGAATATCGGAAACTTCCATTAGTGGTGCTAATAGACAGAGACTGCAATTTCCCCACCGTTTTTCAGCATGAAAGGTAAAAGCATCAAATCGAACGTTCGTTTTAATGTCACAATACTTTACATGGATGCTTCTGTTACCGATGCTATTTTCTTGTCTTTCTGTGGCCTGAAGAACGATTTGCTCTTTCAGTTGTAAAACTGATGTTATGATGAGCACTTACATAATGATCTGGAATGAAGTTCCGACTGGAAATTTCTTACTTACATCGAGAAGAGTCCGTGCTCTCTCTTACTTGGAGACCGGCACTTTAAAGTCACGTGGGCTGTGAGCGCCAATGCTGACACATAAGGTGACGACTTTTTTTTATGTCATGACTTGGTATTTTTTGTTGCCGGAAATTTCCGAGCGTTAACACCAGAATTAATTATGCTAGATTTTCAACACATTCTCAGTTTCTGCATTGGTAGTCTGTGATATCTCAGACTTTGCGGAGGTGTTCCAATTATTGCGTATTAATATTGGTTTCATTTATTCATTCGTTCACTCTCACGTCGTGCCTCGACAAGTCCATCATGAAGCAGAATCTTAGGAATGTGGAAGGAGCGAAGTTATGCATTAACAGGAGAAAAAACAAATGCTGGCTATTTCACTAGAGTATACTAACATCAGATCATGACGAGTGCTAATCTACCCACACTCAATCTTAGGAAATTATTTTTGGATTACTTTATATAGATAATGTTATGAGAAAAACAGGTAATGTGAAAAAAATCAATTGCCCTTCTGCTAAACAACTCAGAACTCAGGTTATGTTATTCTCTAATACTAAACACAACGTATTTTAACTTTACGCAGCCACTATAAGCGGTGTATACTCTGGCATGATTAGTATCCATGTGATACAAATATTAGACAGATTTTACTTACCTGAGTTTAGGTATTCAGACACATTATAGTAGCAATGGTTAGTAGAATATTCGTTTGTTGTTCTTGTCTTCAGTCCAGAGACTGGTTTGATGCAGCTCTCCAAGCTACTCTATCCTGTGCAAGCTTCTTCATCTCCCAGTTCCTACTGCAACCTACATCCTTCTGAAACTGCTTAATGTATTCATCTCTTGGTCTCCCTCTACGATTTTTACCCTCCACGCTGCCCTCCAATACTAAATTGGTGATCCCTTGATGCCTCAGAACATGTCCTACCAACCGATCACTCCTACTAGTTAAGGTGTGCCACAAATTTCTCTTCTCCCTAATTCTATTCAATACCTCCTCATAAGTTATGTGATCTACCCATCTAATCTTCAGCATTCTTCTGTAGCACCACATTTCGAAAGCTTGTATTCTCTTCTTGTCCAGACTATTTATCGTCCACGTTTCACTTCCATACATGGCCATACTCCATACAAATACTTTCAGAAACGACTTCCTGACGCTTAAATCTATACTCGATGTTAACAAATTTCTCTTCTTCAGAAACGCTTTCCTTGCCATTGCCAGTCTGCATTTTATATCCTCTCTACTTCGACCATCATCAGTTAGTTTGCTCCCCAAATAACAAAACTCCTTTACTACTTTAAGTGTCTCATTTCCTAATCTAATTCCCACAGCATCGCCCGACTTAATTCGACTACATTCCATTATCCTCGTTTTGCTTTTGTTGATGTTCATCAAGAGTGGAGAAACTCCAGGATAAGGAAATCAGGCACAAGTACATAACAGCGATCTCAGAAAGGTACCAGTTAGTTGAATGTAGTCAATTACAGTCATTGGAAAAGGAATGGACAAGGTACAGGGACACAGTACTAGAAGTGGCTAAAGAATGTCTTGGAACAGTAGTGTGTAAAAGTAGGATGAAGCAAACAGCTTGGTGGAATGACACAGTCAAGGCAGCCTGTAAAAGGAAAAAGAAGGCGTATCAAAAATGGCTACATACTAGAACTCAGGTAGACAGAGAAAGTTATGTTGAAGAATGAAACAAAGCCAAACAGATAATTGCAGCATCCAAGAAGATATCTTGGGAAGACTTTGGAAACAGGTTTCAGACTATGGGTCAAGCTGCTGCAAAACCATTCTGGAGTGTAATTAGCAGTCTTCGAAAGGGAGGTAAGAAGGAAATGACAAGTATTTTGGACAGGTCAGGAAAACTGCTGGTGAATCCTGTGGATGCCTTGGGCAGATGGAGGGAATATTTTGAAGAGTTGCTCAATGTAGGTGAAAATACGATCAGTAATGTTTCAGATTTCGAGGTAGAATGGGATAGGAATGATGATGGAAATAGGATCACATTTGAGGAAGTGGAGAAAATGGTCAATAGATTGCAGTGCAATAAAGCAGCTGGGGTGGATGAAATTAAGTCGGAACTCATCAAATACAGTGGAATGTCAGGTCTTAAATGGCTACACAGGATAATTGAAATGGCCTTTAGCTTACGGCAAATAATGGAGAAATGTTACGAGTGGAACAGGGAATTGTATCTTTGCTTTATAGATCTAGAAAAGGCATATGACCGGGTTCCTAGGAGGAAGTTATTGTCTTTTCTACGAGATTATAGAATAGGAGGCAAACTTTTGCAAGCCATTAAAGGTCTTTACACGGATAGTCAGGCAGCAGTTAGAGTTGACGGTAAATTGAGTTCATGGCTGCAACCTGTCTCCACTGTTGTTCATATTATTTATGGATCATATGTTGAAAACAATAGACTGGCTGGGTGAGATTAAGATATGTGAACACAAAATAAGCAGTCTTGCATATGCGGATGACTTAGTTGTGATGGCAGATTCGATTGAAAGTTTGCAAAGTAATATTTCAGAGCTAGATCAGAAATGTAAGGACTATGGTATGAAGATTAGCATCTCCAAAACGAAAGTAATGTCAGTGGGAAAGAAATATAAACGGATTGAGTGCCAAATAGGAGGAACAAAGTTAGAACAGGTGGACGGTTTCAAGTACTTAGGATGCATATTCTCACAGGATGGCAACATAGTGAAAGAACTGGAAGCGAGGTGTAGCAAAGCTAATGCAGTGAGCGCTCAGCTACGATCTACTCTCTTCTGGAAGAAGAAAGTCAGTACCAAGACTAAGTTATCTGTGCACCGTACAATCTTTCGACTAACTTTGTTGTATGGGAGCGAAAGCTGGGTTACCTTATCAACAAGGTTGAGGTTACGGATATGAAAGTAGCTAGGATGATTGCAGGTACTAGTAGATGGGAACAATGGCAGGAGGGTGTCCACAATGAGGAAATCAAAGAAAAACTGGGAATGAACTCTATAGATGTAGCAGTCAGGGCGAACAGGCTTAGATGGTGGGGTCATGTTACACGCATGGGAGAAGCAAGGTTACCCAAGAGACTCATGGGTTCAGCAGTAGAGGGTAGGAGGAGTCTGGGCAGACCAAGGAGAAGGTACCTGGATTCGGTGAAGAATGATTTTGAAGTAATAGGTTTAACATCAGAAGGGGCACCAATGTTAGCATTGAATAGGGGATCATGGAGGAATTTTATAAGGGGGCTATGGTCCAGACTGAACGCTGAAAGGCATAATCAGTCTTAAATGATGATGATGATGTTCATCTTATATCCTCCTTTCAAGACACTGTCCATTCCGTTCAGCTGCTCTTCCAGGTCCTTTGCTGTCTCTAACAGAATTACAATGTCATCGGCGAACCTCAGAGTTTTTATTTCTTCTCCATGGATTTTACTTCCTACTCCAAATTTTTCTTTTGTGTCCTTTACTGCTTGCTCAATATACAGATTGAATAACATCGTGGATAGGCTACAACCCTTTCTTACTCCCTTCCCAACCAATGCTTCCTTTTCATGCCCCTCGACTGCAATCTGGTTTCTGTACAAATTGTAAATAGCCTTTCGCTCCCTGCAGTTTACCACTCCCACCTTCAGAATTTGAAAGAGAGCATTCCAGTCAACACTGTCAAAAGCTTTCTCCAAGTCTACAAATGCTAGAAACGTAGGTTTGCCATTCCTTAATCTATTTTCTAAGATAAGTCGTAGGGTCAGTATTGCCTCACGTGTTCCAACATTTCTACGGAATCCAAACTGATCTTCCCCGAGGTCGGCTTCTACCAGTTTTTCCATTCGTCCTTAAAGAATTCGTGTTAGTATTTTGCAGCCGTGGCTTATTAAACTGATAGTTCGGTAATTTTGACATCTGTCAACACCTGATATCTTTGGGACTGGAATTATTATATTCTTCTTGAAGTCTAGGGTATTTCGCCTGTCTCATACATCTTGCTCATCAGATGGTAGAGTTTCGTCAGGACTGGGTCTCGAAGGCCGTCAGTAGTTCTAATGGAATGTTGTCTAGTCCCGGGGCCTTGTTTCGGCTTAGATCTTCCAGTGCTCTGTCAAACTCTTCACACAGTATCATATCTCCCAGTTCATCTTCATCTACATCCTCTTCCATTTCCATAATATTGTTCTCAAGTACATCACCCTTGTACAGACCCTCTATATATTCTTTCCACCTTTCTGCTTTATCTTCTTTGCTTAGAACTGGGTTTCCATCTGAGCTCTTGATATCATACAAGTGGTTCTCTTTTTTCCAAAAATCTCTTTAATTTTTTTAATTTAATAGTGCTTTCTTTGTGTTTAAATATTCCTGTTCTAGACTTTTCGAACACAATGTAATTTTTTTCGCCTTCGCTGCAGAACCCCAGAAGATTATGCCATGGGGGCAAAACTGTGCAGTCACACCAATGTGACCATATGTCAAAAGCCTTAACCACGATCTTTTGCAGCGCGGACATGCAGGAAAAGAGTCGGTCAGGTTCTGTAAGCCATCGACAGGGATGTAGGGCCACGCCGACTCCAGTAGCGTGGCCAGCTGCGCTAGGTTTCACGGTTGAGGACCCTTATCGCGAATAGCCCAATCGAGGTGGTCCCACAGATTGTCGTTGGGTGTAGGTCTGGGGGTTTGGTGGCCAGAAGAGTACGGAAAACTTTTCCAACCACGCACGTCCACTGCGAGCTGTGTGTCAGGTAGCATTGTCCTGCAGGTACTTACCATCGTGCCGAGCAAAAACAAATTGCATGTAGGTATGGACATAGTCCCCAAGAATAGATGCATACTTGTGTTGATCGAATGTGCCTTCCAGATAACGAGATCACCCAGGGAATGGCACGAAAACATTCCGCATACCGTAACGCTTCCTCCTCCCGCCTGGACGCTCTCGACGATTGTTCCAGGGTGTTTGCTTTCAGGCTTTTCATGCTGACGAAGCATAAAACGTATGTCATCTGAAAAGGACATCTTTCGCCACTCAGTGGACGTCCAGTTGCGATACTGGCAAGCAAATTCCAGTCTTCGTCGCCGATGGACAGCAGTTCACATGGGTGCGTCAAACAGGCACCTGCTGCGGAAGCCCATACGCAGCAATTTTCGCTGAACGGTCGTTGAATAGATATTGTTGGTAGCCCCTTGATCCACCTGGACGGTCAGTTGCTCAACAGTTGCAGATCCCTGTAGCCTTCGTTCGCCCCTGTCTTCTATGATCCACCATTGTTGCGTCGACGCTGGTTTTGGGTAGCGCCATTTCGCCATGCACTATACAGGGTGCGACAATAAATTAATCAGATCGATGTGAAAAAATGTTGCTTACCGATTTAGTCAAGTTTAGTGGTGTCTCCTTCAAAGTAGTTCCCTTCTGATAGCACACACTTTTTCCAGTGCTTCTGTCATTGATGGTAACATTTCTGGAACTCATCTTCTGTAATATCCTCCAAGACCCTCGTCACAGCTTTGTGGACATCTTGTGTTGTTTGAAAATGGTGTCCCTTGATCGCCGTTTTGACTCTTGGAAATAGAAAAAAGTCGCACAGAGCGATATATGGTGAATAAGGGGGCTGTGGTAGTACTGAAATTTGTTTTTAGGTTAAGAATTGCTGTACTGACAGAGCTGTATGGGATGGCGCATTATCGTGATGCAGAATCCAATCATCAGCAATGTTGGCACGGACGCGAAGAACTCTTTTGCGAAGTCTGTCTAAAATTTCTTTGTAGTAATATTGGTTAACTGTTTGTCCAGGAGGCACGCACTCTTTATGAACAATTCCCTTGGAATCAAAGAAGCACACAAGCATGCATTTCACGTTTGTCTTTGAGATGCGAGCTTTTTTTGGTGTGGGTGATCCCTTTGAGCACCATTGCGAACTTTGGCCTTTTGTCTCTGGATCGTATTGAAAAAACCAACTTTCATCACCAGTGATAACACGGCTCAACAATTCTGGATTGTTTTCCGTTTGCTCTATCAGATCGGCTGCCACATTTTCCCGTGCTTTTTGCTGTTGTGGTGTGAGATTTTTGGGGACCATTTTTGCTCTAATCTTTCTCATACCAAGATCTTCAGTTATTACTAGGCAAACCGTTTCTCGATTGATGTTCCGTTCTTCTGCAATCATTTTCATGAATAATCTTCGATCAGATCGTATGAGTTCACGCACCCTGGCCAAGCTGACATCCGTCCGTGAGGTTGATGGTCGTCCACTGCGGTCTTCATCTTCAACATTCGTTCTGCCTTCACTAATCATTTTATACCAACGAAAAACTTGAGCTCTTGACATAACCTCCTCTCCAAATGCTTTCTGAAGCTCACCGTAAGTTGTCGTCGCCTTTTCACTCAATTTAACGGAAAAAGAAATGGCATACCGTTGCGCAATATTATACGGTTCCATTTCCGTGACGAGAGACACAAACACATGTTAACTTATTAGAGCACAGCTCACGACTCAGCAGTTGCACCGATGTGACGGCTGGACTAGAAGCAGCTTATAGACCAAGGTCAAAGATATTTTGCCTACACAAGCCTGCAGGGTTGCCACATCTTGCAAAGAAAATCAGTCCCATTAGTTTATTGTCGCACCTCGTATACTTCAACCTCGACTCGAAAATGCTTCCACCCTTGCCCCGAAGTCCAATACCAATTACTTTTTAGATGTCAGATAAATTGCTCTGTTTCCGCGTTACGACGATAGCAGTGTTAACCGGTCCCCCCCCCCCCCTCCGCCCCCCCCCCCCTCGCCGCCCCCGCCATCGCTTTATATAGCCTCCACTTTTAGTGACAGCACCTCAGCACCTGCCGTCTGCACGTTGACGTCGAACATACGCGGTGACCACATTCATGTGACTGCACCGTTTGCAGGCTATGGTGGCAGTCCTGTCTGCAGGTTAACACGGTGAGAGAGGTTTCTGTGTGCAAATCAGACAGAATTGAGTTTTTCGGTTTACTTGTCCACACACTGTTGCCAGTTCACTTTATTATGCCTCTGGATATCCAGGAGCTTACAGACATGGTGCCTCAGCCAGTGTATGCTCACTCATCTTGATTAATTGATTCGAAATCAGGTGAGTTAGATAAGTTATGGATCGGAATCTAAAAGTTCCCGGATGTTTTTCCTAATCAATAGCTGCGTGCATCTCTAACAGATAGGCGAAAATGGAAACTGTTTGTCTGTTCTGTGTGTAGTCACTACCATTTTTGTTAATGTTACAAGAAGTTGGACTATTATTATAGCTATTTTCTGAACATTTTATGTTTGTGTACGGTTTGTGGACAGTGAAAGCCATGGCAATAGCATGCTAGCTTCCAGGCCAGCTCCCAGTAGATGGAGTGAAATGGACGGCGCAGTCAGGTGCACACTAACTGCAGTATTGCAGCATCAACGAAGTAGGTGAATCTACAACGTGCGTTATTGTCATGCTCTAGGAGAGGAGATCTTTATAATAGTAAGCGACCATTCTTACACTTGAACACAGAATTTCTAAAGAAAGTCATCTGTTTTTTATTTCTTATGAAGCGTTTCGACGTTAGCCATCATCAGATCAGAATAAAACCAGAAATACAGATACAGCTTATTACATCAATAACTATACTGTGTGTTACAGTGATATTTGCGAGGGTTACGTATCATGACGCAATAAACGAAAAATCTGCCCAACTTCTGAGACACCACAGGTACCTGTGCAAAAAGTGAGCCCGTTCTGATAATCTAATATCATTAATTCTGCTGACAACGCTTAGGAATGTCCCACAACGAAACCTATCGCATAATGAAATCGCCATAAATAATTAAATCGACAACAACTGTACTACGTATTTCAGGGATAACTACGTGATAAGTGAGTCTGTCATATGTTGTCTATGCCTCAAATTTTACTTTGATCTAATGATGGCTTTGGCGGAAACACATCACGATGGATGATAAGCAAGTTACTCTCTTGACAAGTTTTATGTGTAATGATCATGTACTCAATGTGACCGTCCCCCGGAGCTGCAGCCGAGTGCGGTGGCGCAGTGGCAAGACACTAGACTCGCCTTCGGAAGGTCAGCGTTTCAAATCCCTATCGGGCTATCCGGGTCGAAGTTGTTCCTGAATTCCCACCAAACCGCGTAAGGCTGGCTTCTGCTCCGTCTCTAATAACCTCGACGTCGACGGGACTTTAAGCCCTAATCATCCTTCTTACGTTAGTCACAAAGGGTGTCCAATACCCGTCGATGATTGCGTCTAATTTTATTCTACCCACTGGTTTTTACACACGTATTACTATGGCGTTCAGTGTTGATATAACAAACCCCTGCCCAGGACGCCAATCAGACACATCCAGATGCGCGCACTTTGCCGTTGATGAGACTGATATGGGGAAGTTATTTCCACGATTTCACTATGTTTGACGGCTCTTTAGTGACTGAGCTTCGGTAATCTTTAGAGTCGTACAAGTCAAGGTACTGCTAAACTCGTGTATATGCCGTTCTTCGAATGTGGATTCATTCAGTCCATTCTTTGTTGCAGTTTTTACAAATGTTAGTCCTTTAGGAGAATTTCCTCATATTTTTCAGTAAATCTAGAACAATTCTTTTACTTCATTTAGTAAGTGAAATTTATTATTATATGTCAAAGGAGACGATCACAATCTGTTCTGTGAAGTTCATTGCATCCTTGGAAGTTGAGAATTTCTACAACATACTGTGACAGTGTTTTCACAATTATTAATGCACGATGTCTTACGTAGGATCTGATGTTGTATTTCTCATTGAAATACAGGATTACATTAAGCTTCACACAAGCGACCTTCAATAGATGCAGCCTTGAATACATCTTAATGGCGAGAAAAATGGCGAATCATTTGCTAATATGCATACAGGAAGGTCGAAGAACCTCTGGATGTACGCGAGAAAGTTACTGTGGTGATACATAGCTCTAATAAAATTTGCAAATCATGTCATGTAATCGTAAGGATGGTGCGGAGTCGAATTAATATTAAATTCGTAGCAAGCCAAAGAGGTACGAAATATTCCATCTCTCTTTTGCAATTGAGCTACAGCCAGTTGTTTGCGGTGATTAGCGCCGTTTCCTTACATGAAAAAATTTGTAGGTTCAGGATGACACCGAACGCCCGATATAACTGTAATTTGTGTAATGCAGATTCATCGTCGTCGTCATCACCATCATCATCAGCAGCAGCATCTGCACATCGTCATCACGAGCAGCAACATTGTAGAGTAAAAAAGTTCTAGTTTACTTCGCCTTGAAAAATTTTCCGTCGCTCTGCCATATATCTCTTTCCACATGTTGACCCATAGTCCATTAATTTCTTTGTTCTGTCCGTTCTTACCACGTGTTCCTTCCATTTGTTTCTACATTTCATTTACATCTTTATTTAAATTAAATGGCCTTTATTCTTGTTTGATATTTGCGATTCTTTTCCTGCGGAGTAGTGTGTATCGCTCCACCCACGTAAGAAATATCATATTTGCTCTCTTTATCCTCTGGTCTGTTGTTTAATGTTCATTATTCAAGCTTCCATTACTTTGTAGAAGTTAATCGTTGTAGTCTGTGAGTTTTTATCAAAACTACTCGCATGTTGATATACAGACTGAAATTTTGCAATGCAGCCGGTGTCGACTTTAAGCCAGAAAAAATAAGCTGCTGAAATTTTTGGCAATTTGTTGTTGGATATGTGTTTGATACTACAATCTGGATCAATGAATTTGTAATTATGTTCCATTGTCTCGATGGTTATGGGTATCTTAGCGCGTATTAGTTTTCTTCTTTGCAATGTAGTAATTTTAGTCGTAGCTGTGTAGTTAATTACGCAGGGATTTCAGAAAGTAAGTTGCACATGTCGTTCCACGCCATGACCGTTGTGCAACAAGAATGGAACATTGCCAGAGAGTATTACATGTTCTGGGTTTCCTGCAGAGATCGCTGTGCCGCAATATGCAGAATAGGTGCATCACAGTTTGTGAGTGAATTGGCGCAGCAGCTGGAATAGCTGAAGGACATGCGATTCTTGTGAGCAGAACGTCTAAATTGCCCACAGATTCACCGTGAAATTCTGGCGGTATCTGGACCAAATGCAGTGCCGTGTCCAAATGTAGTGAAATGATGTCAACAATTTGAAACGCTGCACAGACGTGGGCGATGCTGATCGGGACAGAAGGCCACCGACATCAGTCGCGGTCGACAACGTCCAGGCAACCGAGGAACTGATTCGCAGGAATGCAGAGTGACTAACGCAGACCTTATTGATCATGTGCGCATCTTAATAGACAATGCTCATTCCATTGTATGAAGTCGTCTGCGGTATCTGAAATTCTGCTCACGCTGGTTTTTGCGTCGCCTACACACAAAGATGCAAGTTTTATGGCATCTGTGGAATTCCTGAGCATCACGCAATGGAAGGCAGTGATATCCTAAGCCGCATCATTACGTGTGATGAGAATGGTTCCATAATTTCACACCTGCAACAAAGAAAACGTCTATGGAATGGACATACACCTCGTCAGCTCCACGGAAGAAAAGCAGAGTTGCACCATCAGCGAGGAAGGCCATGGTCACAGTTTTCTGCGACTGTGAATGAGTTGTGTACACACAGTTTATGACAAAGGGCTCAGCCATTAATGGCGATTCGCACTGTAACACGCTGTCATCGATACGCTTCACCTTAAAGAATAAGAGATGTAAAACATTAACCAAAGATGTTGTTCCACAGCCCAACAATGCAAAACCTCACACGACACGGACAACACAAGTTTTGCTTCAACGTTTTCTATGGGAAATTTGGAAGCTTCTGCCATTCAATTCAGATCTTGCCCAATGCAAGTCCCTCTTTTCGGCAACTTGAAATAACATATGGGAGAAAGATTTTTTCCACCGATGTGGATCGTCACACAGCAGTTCTCGAATGGCTCCGTGACTAAGGAACGGATTTATGTTGCGCCGGCCAGGGTGGCCGAGCGGTTCTAGGCGCTACAGTCTGGAACCGCGCGACCGCTACGGTCGCAGGTTCGAATCCTGCTTCCGGCATGGATGTGTGTGACGTCCTTAGGTTAGTTAGGTTTAAGTAGTTCTAAGTTCTGGGGGACTGATGACCTTAGACGTTAAGTCCCATAGTGCTCAGAGTCATTTGGATTTATGTTGCCGAGGAACTGAATGCTTAATATAAGGTTCCGACCGCTGTTTACATAGACTCCGTTACAGTGTTCAAAAATAGTGTCATGTACCTGTGTCATTTTGAAGCATAATGCGGCGTTCAGTAAAAGTTACGTGGAATAATGTGCAACTTATTTTTTGAAGTCCCCTTGTCTAATGTGTAGTTTTACTACTTAAAAATGAATTTACACCTCACTTTGAGCTGAGATTATCTTGGAAATCCTTTTCATCCACAACATAAAAGCTTCCATCAAATGAACGTAGAACTTGAATTACGTGCCATTACTGATGCATCATTTCATGTTATCTTCTGGCGGTTTCTATGTAATATTTTCGACTAAGATATATAACAGCCGCTTTTCACATAACATGCAATAGCTTACAGGGTGTACTGCGCCACCCTTTAGCTACCACTAACGCCAATTTTGTACTACGTTTCAATCGTAGGAGATACACTATATGAACAAGCTGTATCAGCACTGCAGTACGTAGGTGAAAAGAAGCGTCAGACACTGTAGCTCATTCTCGTAATATTACATTAAGTTGTCCTGACAAGGCCTTGCCTACACTCAACGACGTAATCTGTGTGACTTGAAATAATCATCTGTACTAACACGACGACGTCACGTAAGATTTTATATTCAGTTTCTCACGCTGTAAACTACACTACCTCTCGCTACGACCTTACTATGTATGAAAGGATGGACTCAATAACACTTTTCGTTGTATAATGGGGTCAGTGATAGCTATCTGGATATTAATTACAACGACGTCTGATTATCAGGGTTCACTAGGTTCGACAGACAAACTACCAACAAAGCTAGAGTAATTTCCAAGAATGATTGCCTATCGAAGACGCGGGATCCAAACGATACATATCGAACGCGCGATCCTAAATCTATCGTACGACTCTGTTAGCGGGCGTTATGATCAATTATTTGTGATCATTTTTATCTGTTTTCCGTCGTTCCCTCAGTTGCTCTAAATTGCATACCTCCGCGAATTATTTGTGAGTTGCAAGGGAAACCCAGACGATTTATGTTGGTAGCGAGTGGGATGTATGGTGTTCTTCACGTTTCTTTGGCGGATTCTCCCACATGGAAAAATCTAATTCCTTGCTTATCGAACGTAGAATATTGTTTAACTTTTTGTCGCAAATATGGAGTACTATCGGACAAGAAAAGGAGGGACTGTGTAGACTGTGGTGCAAAGCGTGTAAAACGTCGTAAGAAGAGTTTCGATGCTGACATACCATTACAATTTCATTGCGGACAGTGCGGAAAACGAACGAGTATCAGGAAGACTACATGGTTCGACTCTTCCAAATCATTCATACAGACCAGCGTAATTCCTCTATCTTGCTGGATTCGAGAGGATCCTTGCAAGCAACAGCATTGGAAACTGACTTATCTGTTAATACCGTGTGCGACTATTTCGGGTTTCGCAGAAAAGTGTGTTATGTGGTAGTGACGAACGAAAATGTACCGATGGGTGGACCGAGTAAAGTTGTGGAAGTGGACGAATCTCAAATAGCAAGAAGGACGACCTTCAAAGAGTGAAATCGATGATATTTGGGCATTTCGTGGAATTGAACAAGTGTCCCAGAAGAGCATCGTCCAGAGACAAGGTCACTTTACTGCATCTAATAAAGCACTTCATACTGCCTGGTAGTAAAGTAATCACAGACGGGTTTCAGTCCTAAAAGACACTCAAAGTAGAAGGATTCCATCACGCGTTCGTCAACCACTCTGTAGAGTTCGTGTCTTCGGATGACCCCAGTGTAGACATGCAGAACATCGAGCGGCTATGGAAATCTGTTCCATTAAAAGAGACGGGCGTCCAAGGCAGAGAGACGAACTATACTTGTTTCAGTACCTCTATATCCACAAATTGCGTTTGCAGGGAAAAGTTAACGCATGTGACATTCTACCCAAATTCTTGCCTGACATTGGCAGAGTATACGCAGGCTATGGCAAAAAGGGAATTGTTCCCGTAGCGTACGTATCACATGGACTTTCACATGACGACAACACCGACGAGTAAGGTAAGTAGTCTCCTTTGCAATTACAAGTATTTTTGTAACGCTCTTCTTTTGTCGTTGCTGTAGCGATCACCGTAAACATACTTATAACGTCCGCCACCAGAGTCGCATGATCGATTGGGGTCGCACGTTTGATTTGTATCGTTTGGATCCCGTGACTTCGATAGGCAATCACTCTTGAAAATTACCAAAGCTAGTATCAGTGACCAGAAAAATACTAAATGGGAGAGTCTACGGGGAGTAAGACTGATGTACTTACATTACCAATAACAGCAACCTATATTGGCAAATACGTTTACAATGAAAAGATATAATTTTATACTGTTTGTCTCGTTGTCAGTCAACGATAACCTCAAAAAATAACGCCTAGCTACAACAATATCCTTGACTCTATTGAAATTTTATCATGATCAACTATTTCGTTAGTCTCAGTCTTTCAGAATTAAATGGACTAACTTTTCATTTATAATTAATCACTTTCCCATAACAAGCTAACTTGCTTTCCCTGTCTAAAAATTAATTATATTTCTTTTCGTTACAAGTCGTTCACTGAAAAATACTATTACTTCTCTTTATTTTCTTTGAACTTTGCTCTTACCAATATTCGAGTCTTTTACTTTATTGGCCTTCGGATTTACTTTATTCCGAAAAGATATATTCCAGATATTAGTCTGCTTGCAAATAAGCCTTCGATTATTTTTTCTTGTAACAGTTTTGGGGATAAGAGGCAAGTCGGGTACTGACTTTTCCAGTTTAAAACTGTTTTCTTTATTTCCTGCAATTAAACCAACTACAGGCGTAAGTCAGCGTTTTAATTTTCGAATGCTGGTTATCTATTCAAAACCCCACTAAGCGGAAATGTAATAAAAAAAAATAAAACAAGAAACCTGAGTGTCACCACCGCTTTTCAACTGCACGGACTCAAATAATCAGACAAAGCTCAACCACTTCAGGCGTTGACTTCCGTGGCCCCCTAATATTTAAAATTCAAAACACAGCACTCAGTAATCTCTTTCAGAGAGAATTAAAGTGTTCTCTTTTAAATAGTTGCTGATTTGTCATTTAGGGCCAAATGAAAAAGCTATCACATTCTCAATAAACTTCCTATTGTTTCTCAATAAATAACTATTGCTTACGACTACCGTTAGACTACACATTCACTGCATTCAGCGAGACTTCCGGAATTGACTATATTGCGACGCTCACGCCGAAGTCACACATTAAATCCTAACCAAAAATCGCAAAGTAATTACTCCTTAGTGCTTGCGTACACCAATAAACCACAATAATACGATGCAACGCTACTATTCCTTAGTGCGTGCTTTAATGCTCAACCACAAAATAACGACTTTGCGTGAACACGTCTCTTCACATACGCTATACAACGGAAAATCTCACAAAATATTGACATACGGTTCGCCTACCATCGCGTTGCTATTAAGCAGCACAACGCACCATTAATCACATCTAAGAGAAACTAATCCCACACTTCAATCAATCGGAGTTGTTCCTATACCTGGTGAGTGGACACTACCAAAATCAGCGAAATAATCATTTCCTACACAAGCCGATAATCTTCTCAAAATATCTTCCTAAACGACTGAGAACTGTTCTGAACACATTTGAGTTCTATCTCCATTGCAGAGTAGATCATATATCGTACGTGTGAGCCGATCTCATCACACTCTTGAGATAATATCTCTTGAGGCTCAATATCGACCAATACTCGGATACTACCCGAATACTGCTGAAATCCTAAAAGTTTCGTAGTAGCCTGCTGAATCATTGTTATCTTTGCCGCACCCCGCAATTCAGCAATCGGCGGGCCGTTGCAAACTCGCTGAGTTGACAGGACACAGCTCTTCTCGACCATCAAGTGTGACATCTCTGCAGTATCTTAACACAAAAATTTAAGAAAACTATACAAACAACTTAATTTCTTCATTCTTCTAGCACATAAACATCGATGGTAAGTTGAGGCCATACAAATAAGCGATGCGTTTTTTTTCCGGCTAAAGATGGTTTGGCGCATTACAGGACATATCTGCTGGAAAATCGTATTATTTTTAGACGGAGCATCCTGTGACGTTCTATTTCATGACCTGCTAATCATGTCGAACAATTTAAAATAAACTTGTCATTCTTCGTTGATGACTTGAATAACACTGATTACTCGGTGTGGCTGTAGCGGAATTCTGCTTGTTCTCTGTGACGCAGCAGGAAATAAGATTACTTAAAAAGTAGTATGAATGCGGTAATTCCAGTCGTAGTTCGGGGCATAGCTGAAATAAAAACAGTAGGAAAAGCCATGGATAAAGGCAAATACAATTTCCGTTTTATTTTCTACGATATAATCTTCCATTTTTCTGGCAATTCTCCTGTTCAATATTGTACAAGCTCCTCAGAACTGCGTAAAGTGTACAAAACATAACTGAGAAGCCTCATAAAATTATTTATGAAATTATTGGCATTCAAGAAGCTATTAGAAATGAAGCCATAGATTGGCACTCAGAAGTTAAGAGGAGTGCTACTCAATTCCTTTAAAAACAATGAACGGACCAAGTTAATTTAACCACTAACAGTCGCGTATTTATTGGACGTTGTGGTCCACTTGGTAAGATTTTTGTACAGTTGCCCAATAAATATGTGTATACTTGAATTAGTGATCGAAGCACTTCAGTTTCTGTTTTGAAAAAGGGAATAATTTAATTCTAATTTAGAGAACGAAGAATGTTCACTATAAATTTCATGACAACTCTTGAGTTGACGAATGAGCATACTCATATGAAGACGAAATTGGCAAATACAAGTTCAAAAACAAAAAGAAAGGATAAACTATATGTGCCAGAAAACAAAACAAAGATTAGAATTCGCTCCTCAGTCGTTCTTTCGTTAGTTTTCGCTTGTTTCACCTATAATGGTGATTTGTCAACGTGGAAAACGCTAGGCTGCTCCGTGGTTGGGAGTCTAGATTACGCTGTAGTCCCAGAACCACCTATAACTGTCTGGGTAGATCGGTTCAGAGGAAGATAGGGGCATACAATCTCCAACAGAATCATAACCACGGATTGTGGATACCTTTTCCTTAGCCTAATGAATCGTATTAAAGACACTTCCTTAGTGTGTATGGAAACGTGAGGGCGCACAGAAGTTCAAAATTCAGTTTTAGATGTAAGTGCTTCCTTAACTACGTAGACAAAGTGGTTCGCATGTTAGAATCAAAGGCAAACCTGTCCTCAGTGTGTAGGTGCCTAGTTGAGAGTTTGTCAGTAGCAATAAGGTTTTCGAAACAACAACCAGGTTCAAAATCAGTGTCAAGGAACATGTGATTAAAAATTTCGTTTACTGTAAAATGCAAAGGGTGCTCGCTCCTACAGGTTGGAGAGCTTATTAGTCACTGTGCGTACGAGGGGGACCTATTGCAGTGTAAGGCTTAATAATATTGTTGAGCAGATGTTCAGCACTCTGACCGTCCGGACCAATCTCCGTTGTTGCGGGTGCGCTGAAACAAGCGACGTCTTTCAGAAAATGAAGATAGGTCGTGTTGATGAACTCTTCGTAGGCAGTGAGGTTCCTGAAGTGTACATTGATGGACTGATCAGTCACCAGCAGGTCGCAAGGTGCGAGAGCAGACTACCTAAACTGGTATGGAGGCCGGACTAATGGCCCAGTGTTCGAGGTTCCTGTGTGGATAAGTTACAAAAGTGTGCGTTCCGTGTTTTTAGTTTCGTTAATGAATATCTTTGTACAACGAAAATTTTTTTGCTTTTAGAAAAATTTTCTGTTAATGAAACTTGTGGCAACATATTTAAAATTGAAAAATTTACTGTCATCTTCATCTAGATAAATCCACGTAATATTTATGGTATAATTTTCCTAACCGATATGTTTCATCAGCGAGCATAATACTATACAAGGGCGGTGGAATGCTGAACGACGATACGTCTTCTTTTGTTTCCCTCCGGAAGAAGTCCAGATGGTGGTGATTTCCATTGCTTTCCTTCTGCTACTTTAGTGGATATGTAATAGGTAATGGTATACTAGCCGTGAGAAAATGACGCTATTTGTTCAGTCTGCCTAGAAGTCGAATAGTCGAGTCTAGACGTGAAGCGTTGTGGCAGTAGGGCACAGACGCTCATCTTTAATAATTGCATGAAGTCAGGTTAATTATGTGGTACATCATAAAGGTACACGAGTCATTTTATTGCTGCGTGTCCAGAAGAAGAATAAATCAGGGTCCTTGTCAACCTATTGTGAAGTAAACAGGTCTGAATTATGATGCCACTTCCCAATGACGATCGTTTCGTTCCAGCTAACCGGAGGCCTTAAATCAGCAGTGTTGTATTACGTTATTTATAAGACGCTGAGGAAGGTTTTCCGTCTAGAACCGTGACCTTTACGCTCGTTCCCGTGATTGAAATAGAAGCTGTAATCATTCGTGCTATGCAGCCCGTATCCTGGTGATGAAACTGGGGATGGGTAGAAACAGCCAACCCCAGCTAATTCATCGTATTTAGTTAGCCTATGCCACGTTAGCTGGGCTCCACATTTGGTCTCGTCACCTACTTCACGTGGCAACATCCACTTAAGTGTATGTTGCAGACATTGCCTGTTGTTGCCGCCACCACACGTAATTATCAGATGTTTCCTCAGTCTCATGATTGTGCGTTTTGCACAACGTGAGTCATATAACTATACTTTCACCTTCCGTTTTCGTTTTCTCGAAGGTAACAATTGTGCTCTAGAAAATCAATTACTATGAATCAATAATCGTACTAGGTCGTCTTACTCTGTGTTGTGAATACACAATCGTCATTTTAAAGTCATGTTGCAAAAAACATTGACAACTGCTAAGTGAATCTCTTTATTGTACCAACAGTTTCAATATCCAAGGATATCATCACACCCTAACCAATACAGAAATGAAACGGACTTAACTCTAACTTGAAAATTAAGATTAAATTTCATTTCTGTATTATTTCTAGTATTAATGGTTTGGCACATTATGCCCTATGATTTTTTTAAAGCGAGATCGAAATTGTAACCACAATAGAAATATTCAGTCAACAGCTATCGGTGTCTTTTCTAGTATGACTTTTATAAGATAAGTTACAGCTGTAAAGATCTACCAATTGAAGGTACCATTATTATAGACACATGAAAAAATATGCTTAATTATGCAGTAACTGGGTAGATACGGAAAATTATTTAGCAATTTACCACGAGACCAATGCAAGATGAGCGGTTATGTACTTCACACAATATTCCCAGTGTTCGCGTATGCTGAAGTAAAAGTTTGTATTCATTCGTTCAGAATGATAATTGCCTAACACAAAAGGGCATTTAATTTATGTGTATTAACTAGCGCTGATTTACGGACAAGATGTTAACTAGCATCTACATGCACACTCTGGAAACCGCTGTGGAATGCTTGACAGACGGTACTTCGCTTTTAGTTGATTAAAGCATATCTCTTTTCCATTCATGTCGGGAGTGCGGAAAGAATGATTGTTTAAATGCCTGTTTGCGCTCTGCAATTAGTGCAATCTTGTTTTCAGCGTCCCAGTGGGAGCGATACGCAAGAATCTGTAATATATTCATAGACTGTTCTCGTATTGCTGGTACTTGAACATTTGTATGGCTTTGATGGATAGTTGACATCTATCTCCAGTCACTTGCCAGTTCAGGTTTTTTAGCATTTCTGTGACGTCTTCCCCTGAATCAGACAAATGACAGTGTGGCAATATGTACTGGCTTTCTTTGTGTACGTCAATATCCCCTGTCAGTCCTGTTTGGTATAAGTGCCGCAAACTTAAGCGCTAGTCTAAGAAGAGCTACACCAGTGTTTTGTAAGCAATCTCCTTTGTTGACTGATTGCATTTTCTCAGTATACTACCAATGTTTGGAAGTAGGACCTGCTTTACCAACGGATGAGCCTTTCAGTTTTATATCCATGCAGTTCGTTAGAGGCAGATATTTTTATGAGTTGACTGATTTCAATTGCGACTCATTGGTATTGCATTATTTGGATAGCACGTTTCTTTCGTTTTGTGAAGTCCACACTTTTACATTTCTGAACGTTTAAAACGAGTTGCCAGCCTTTGTACCATTTTCAAATCTCATCAAGATCTAACTGAAAATTTTCTCAGCTTTTATCAAACCGAATTTCATTAGAAATCACCAATGCGAGAAGTGAGAGAATACTGTTAGTGCTGTTACATACATTGCTTGATAAAAAAAAGTGAATCACCGAGAAAGGGAGAAGGAAAGGAAACGAAACGAAACTTCATGGGTTCAGAGGCTATGTGATTTTGTTTCTGTGATTACAATATCGAGTCAGATTTACGGAAAACATGGCTGTATGAGCCCACTTATCAGTATGAAGTTGCACTGCCTCTGGCATGGATGCCCGCTCTAGTTGGTTTGGGATGAGTTTTGTCAAGCTGTTGAATCCTCTCTTGAACCAGGCTGCTCACAACTGTTGAAACTGGTCCTTGATGTCCTGTATATTGGCACTGGGACGGGGTGACGTGGAGCTGATACCACACATTTTCCATACGGGCAGATCTGGAGACCTTGCTGGCCGCGGGAATATCTCAACATTAAGCAGACAGTTCATAGAAACACAAGTCAAGTGCGGACGGCCAATAATTTGTCGAAAAAAAAAAAGCATCATGATAATGTCCCAGAAGAGATAACACATGAGGACACAGGATGTCCGTGACGTACCGTTGTGCCTCAATCACCAACAGCCGCGACCTGAATTTAAAAAAATGTAAATGAGCGTTTGGCGTCATTGGCTGGAGGCCCCTGGCGGGGCAGGTCTGACCGCCTTGGTGCAGGTCTTATTACATTCGACGCCACATTGGGCGACCTGCGCGCCGGATGAGGATGAATTGATGATGAAGACAGCATAACACCCAGTCCCTGAGCGGAGGAAATCCCCGAACCCGGGCCCGTAGGACGGCAATCCGTCACGCTGACCACTCAGCTATCGGGACGGACGTGACCTGAAGTCATACCCAACGACTCCCCACACGATGACGCAAGGAATAACACCACTATGTTCCGCTAAACATTTGAAGAACCCGGACCTCTGCCCAGGTCTCCACCATACTCGCCGACGACGGGTTTACAGAAAACCGTGATTTTTCGCAGAACGCAATGTGACGCCATCCATCAGCAGTCCACGCTTCCCGGTTACTGTCCAACTTCTAATGCGGCCGTTTGTGCTGTGTTGTTAACGGGAGCCTACGCATGTGACTGTAATCCCCTCGTCCGGCTGCTGTTAGTTTTTAACCAATGGTGCGGGATGACACAGAACAATGTTGCAGGGAGCCCATCTTCTTGACGAAGTGCACAGTACGGCGGTCCTCCCTCGTGTCCAGATATGCTCGACTGGAACCTTGACGACGAATATAGTTTCCCACACTTTCCAATGCGGTCCAATATCGGGCCACTATCAAATCCAAACGCCCCACAAATATGAATATTGCACGATTCGAACAGATGACCAAATGGACAGAAGGAGGCCTCTTTCAAACACCGTCAGGTGCTGGTGACGCTGTCTCACACGGATAACTGGCATCTCAGTGTCGTTCATAGTGACCACTCAATTTCTGACGTCGCTCACGGCCCTTGTATACCCCACCAGGCCTAGCAAAAACACTACATACGAACGAACAACACTAATGCACTCTGCTGGCCGCAGCATCTGCCACAGAGAACTGCGGCTCCCATCAGTGCACAGACCCGCCGATGGTGTGTACGTGTACGAAGTTACACTGACATCCGACCGTGTCTTCTGGATGCTTCACTTTTTTGTTAAGCAGTGTTATTTGGTATATGGTGAAATATAGGGTTTTCTAGAAAGGGATTTTCACTGTCTGAGCTTTGATAACTGAGGAGGAACTGATGATAACTTGACCCAGTTGTGATTATATGGTGCTCTCATGACTAATGTGTGCAGCCATTCATTTGGTTTTCTTTTTATTTTCAGTTGCCAGTAACTACATGTAAATAACAACATGGGCGGAAACTTGTCCTCGGAGCAAAGAAAGTGGATTTTTAAGTGTTATTGCAAATGCGAAAACATGAAGGAAGTACAGAGACGATGGCGGGGAGAGTTTCATACTGCCTCACCGTCACGTGTAACAATAACGAAAGTACGCGATAAATTTTAGAGGGAAGGAAGTGTGCGTGATCTGAAGAAAGGGCGGTAAGGCAGGAAGAAATCGGTTGCAGCTGACAGATTGGTGGTCGCAGTGGTACCAGCTTGCACAAGATACCCGAAGAAATCCGTACTAGCAAGCTGAGCGCGAATCAGGTGTAAACAAATCAAGTGTTCGTCGCATTGCAAAGCAAGTAAACGGAAGCCTTATATTCTCAGGTTGCTTCACACAATGAATGAGGACGATCCGGATAGGCGCCTCAAATTATGTGAATGGATTTGCAATAATGAACAGTTGCTGATGTCGTTGGAACAGAACCGCCAATCGGCTTAATCATGTGTGCTGGGCAAGAGGTAATACGCATGTCGCGGTCGAACGAGCTGTTAATCTTCCTAGGTTATCAGTGTGGCGTAGTATGCCTGTCAGAGGACTTGCAGGACCTTTCTTTTTCGAGTGAACACTGGCAGGTATAAAGCACCTTACCATGTTGCAGGAACGAATTGTACCATGCTTTTTTTCCCCAGCATGACGGTGCACCGTTACATTGCCACCGTGACGTGCGGCGATTCCTGTAAGAAAAATTTGATGAGAGATGGGTAGATCGACGAGGAAGTGTTGAGTTTCCACCCAGATCTCCCTATCTAACGCCTTTAGACTTCTTTCTGTGACGAATTCTGAAACATGCCGTCTACGCCAAAAAGCCAAGTACGACGTGTGCCATGAGAGAGGCATTGTCACTGCCCGTGAATCCATTCCAATGGCAACCGTAACACGTGTATGTCGATCGTTCTACAGCGTTGCAGACGTGTATAATATCGAGAAACCTATTGAATTAAAAATGAATGCAGTCATGTTCAGAGAAAAACAGAAACTTTGAACCACTACAGATAGGACGTTCATACTCACAGGGCGTGTACATTAGTATGGTCTGCAGAAATGATTAGCATTTCAGTCACTTCACTTCAGTATGTGTCCTGTTGCGTAGTAGGCACAAAGTGCGCCATGGCCCCTGATACCTTGTTGCACGCATGATGGAATCGATGCGTATAAGGCGCGAATGGCGTCCAGTGATATAGTCATCCATGCTGGATTCACCTGGTTGCAAAGTTCATGTGTGTTGTTTGGCACTGACTCGGAGCACTGCTCCCATCATTTCACCATATCCCATACATTTTCTTTTGGCAGCAAGTCTGGTGATCTGGCGGACCAGGTCAAAAGGATGTCTTGTGACACTAAGAAGACATGTATTCATGCAGCAACATGTGGTCGTGCGTTGTCTTGCTGAAATATGGCGCCTGGGCTGTTGTGCAGAAAGGGTATGACTACTGTTCGCAGGATGTCATTCACGTAGGTCACACGGGTCACAGTGCCCTGGACACGCACCAACTTGATTTTTGGTTGTACCCAATAGCACCACCCACCAAAAGGCCTTCAGTTTGCACTGTGTATCTTGTGCGAATGTAGTCGCCGCTCTCCCTGTCAATAGCGAACCAATATGCGGCCATCACTTTCAAACGAACATTACCTGGATTCGTCCTAAAACACTATCTGATGCCATTCCTGTCCCAAGTGACGTCGTTCCCTGCACCATTTCCGTCTAGCACGTTTCTGCACAATTGTCAAAGGTAGGCGGAGAACTGATCGACGCGCGCGTATCCCATGCCTGAATAAACGGCGACGGACTGTCACCCCTGGTAGTGTAAAATGTGTTACACTGTTACACTGGAGCCCAGGAGGACGTAGATCTGTCCTGCAATGACATTCGGGTGAGGTGTCGTACTTCTCGGGGGGGTGGTCCGGTTGGTGCGACCTAACCCACCTCATCGTGTTGCACGGCCTTCCGTGAACCATTCTGCACACACCCGTTGCACTGCCAAAACACTTGGTCCCTCGTGAGCAACGATTTCCCGGATGGATGCATCACATTCTCTCATGTCAGTATTTCCCCCTCTTCCAAACTCACTGATTTGGTGGTATGGTTTGTGAATAGGCGTATGAGGCTCCTACACGTCTCCTCAAGTCACACTGATCCATTACCTTCGGCTTGTAGCAGCCGCAGGCACATTTTACCGGTAGGTGGTGTTGCGCCGTGATATCGATGTTGACCTTGAACCTGCGGGCCTACATGGTTCAAATGCTAATCATTTCTGCAGAACATAGTAATATACATGCCCTGTGAATATGAAGGTCCCATCTCTAGTCGTTCAGGGTGTTCTGTCTTTTTCTGAACGTGAGTGTAGTTTTAGTCCGAGTTATTAAAGTTCAAAGTCCGCCTCCGTAGCTGAGTGATCAGCGCGGTTGACTGCCTTGCAGGAGACCTGGTTCGATTACCGGCCGGGTCGGAGATTTTATCCTCTCAGGGTCTGGTTGCTGTGTTTTCTTCATTGTCATTTTATCGTCATAGACACTCAAGTCGCCAATACGGCGTAAAAAGACTTGTATTAGGCGGGCGGGCATCCCAGTTGAGGTCTCCCGGCCAATAATGAGATACAAACATTTCATTACAGTTCAGACATTGTAAACCCCGATGTGGGACGTCCTGTATGTAGGAGAGTCTTGAAAGAGGCCACAACTTGTGTCATTCTCAGTACAGAGGTACAGCTCCCCGTGTGCCGTGCTGCAACCTAGCTGTGTCGTGCTGTCGTCGCGGCGCGGCTGTTATCGTGGTCAAGGCGTGGGAAGCGTGTCTTACAGGCGTGGCAGCACACGCGTGGGGCAATACTTCCGCGGCCTCCATTTCTATTACCACGCGATATGCTTCAGCTCAGCCGCGTAATCTTCCTTCTTGTTTCCCTGTTGTCCCATAACGTACGTGCTTTCCAAGTCATACCACACTTCTTTAGGACCGAGCAAATGTGACAATAGCGTTTGGAAACACGAGGGAAGAGGGAGAGGGTTGAGCAAAACGTCTAGTCGGCGTTGAGGTCATTCGAGAGGAAGCGTCAGCTCAGCTGGACAAGGTTCTTAAGGAGATGCTTTTCTGAGACGAGATGCGGCGCAGTAGCGAGTTGCTTGATTGGTTATTTTGCACTAGCTCTTTAATGTAACGGCGAGTGAGTGTCCGGATGGTACTTTACTAGGGGCAAGGCTTGTAATCTCGCTATTTTTATGATGGCAATTTTCTTAGACGTCGAGTACTTGGACGTTTAAGAGCTTCAGTTGACAGTCAAAGGTATTTTGTTTTAATCACTTAACAAGCGACGCTTTAGAAATATTTTCCTTGTGTTAACCGCTTTATTACTTATGTACAGTGGTATTTCTGAAGGATCTACCAATGTATTAGCTCACTCAAAATTCTGGTTACAAAGCTTTAGAGCTTAAACGGAGAACAGTACGTCTTATGAATTTATTTCTTGTTGTGATTCGTTGCCGAATCCTGCATCTGGCTCTTTTATTGCGCATTTTATCAGACATCATAATCAAACCAAAAACACCACACACACACACACACACACACACACACACACACACACACACACAAATAAATGATATGCCAACAATACGCAAGCGTTTCATACGCAGCATTAACAAAGTGCTACTGCAGCCTTCGGTACTGGGCGCGATTCGTCGTTCGGCATCACACTTACAGTTAGTGTAATCACAGAGATTGGCGTACGTTACGTAAGTTTTGCACGACTTTACGTAAAGCCGATTTTTGAAGGCTGCAGCTGATCGTTGCTACTGGGTACCAGTCATAAATGTAACACCGTTACGCAACGTACTGTTGTAGCGCAGTGGTTTGCGCAATAACATGCCGTGTAGAAGATCGTAGGTTAGAATCTCAACGAAATACAGGGAATTTTTCTGCTTCTAAATCTAATCAAAGGACACCCATTATTATTTTTATTCAGTTAACTGATTTATATGTTATTTTTTTTAAATTTCTTGTACACTACTTGCCATTAAAATTGCTACACCACGAAGATGACGTGTTACAGACGCGAAAATTAACCGACAGGAAGAAGATGCTGTGATATCCAAATGATTAGGTTTTCAGAGCATTCACACAAGGTTGGCGCCAGTGGCGACACCTACAACGTTCCGACATGAGGAAAGTTTCCAACCGATTTCTCATACACAAACAGCAGTTGACCGGCGTTGCTTGGTGAAACGTTGTTTTTTTTTTTAGCGCTGAAACTGGAGGTTTTCTGTCTTGAGTTTGCTCGTAGAAATTAGCTTCAACCGCCTTGAACAAAGCGAACGTGATTTTAGTTCTGCCGCTGGTTGTTGATCTCCGTTGTCTTGGATACATTACACATTACCCGGTTGTCCGGTTGTGGTTAGCTTAGGACATTAGTTGAAATTCAGGGTTACAAAACGCGTCGACCGCCGCAGTTCAATCATTGGTCACTTAAAGTCAGCAGTCGACAGAGAGCGTCGCGTTTTCGTCACACCTCACGGCGGCTGCTTCCAACATTGCTCCGCGTTACAAATTAACAGCATTTGTGATGTGAAACTTACTGGCAGATTAAAACTGTATGCCCGACCGAGACTCGAACTCAGGACCTTTGCCTTTCGTGGGCAAGTGCTCTACCATCTGAGCTACCGAAGCACGACTCACGCCCGGTACTCACAGCTTTACTTCTGCCAGTATCTCGTCTCCTACCTCCTACCTCATTCTGGATTTGTGATGTGATTCACGGTTTTGTGTGTCGCCGTAACCGAGCTGTAGCCAGCAGCCAACGTGCCAATACTGCTACGGCAAGTGACGGACGTCAGCTATCAAACAGTTTTAATTAGACTATAAAATGAAATGAATGCATTGTGGGATTGAAATCGTTGAAAATATAGTGACAGAAAACTTGTCAGAACTGAACCTTCAATGAAATATGCTGTGACAGCAGAATATTTGTACCAGGCGACACTCGAGAATGGATTTCCTGCTTTTCGTGCATGTCCGGTGGTACGATTTTTCATTAATCACGATGTATACAATAAATCCCAGGTCCACTCATACTCATTGCTCTGATTTAACGTCATTGCATTGCATCAGTCCATTCATTTCATGTTAGTGACATTAATATTAATATTCAGCTCTTTTCTTCCTTTTGTGCTTTTGTCCCGCATCGGTGAAGGCTTATTACCGCACTTGGCGTGGTTCATTTAAACCGTGGCTGGATGTCCTTTCTGGCGGCACTCTTTTACCGGCCGGGATGGAATACGTGTACCCCAGCTCTATGCGCATAGTGTTACCCATACGAAAGTGTACGAAAGTTTTACAGATTTTTGCGAATCGTGTGACTGAGGCAGGATTTGGGTACCAGTCCGGCATTCACCTAGTGGGTGAGGGAAACATGTTGTAAACCTCGTACAGCACACCGGCCCCCGTCGCTGATATGGCGCGCGGATTCTTTCCGGCGTCGGTGTACCATCCCCTTCCAGGAAGAGCCGCTTTTACAAGCACGGCCATCCGAGCGGGTAGTGACATCAATTCAGCTGAGACACACACACACACACACACACACACACACACACACACACATATATATATATATATATATATATATATATATATATATATATATATATTCTGTCTTGGGCAACTGATGACCTTAGAAGTTAAGTCCCATAGTACTCAGAGCCATTTGAACCATTTTGTTGTTGTTGTCGTTGTGGTCTTCAGTCCAGAGACTGGCTTGATGCAGCCCTCCATGCCACTCTATCCTGTGCAAGCTTCTTCATCTCCCAGTACCTACTGCAACCTACATCCTTCTGAATCTGTTTAGTGTATTCATCTCTTGGTCTCCCTCTACGATTTTTACCCTCCACGCTGCCCACCAATACTCAATTTGTGATCCCTTGATGCCTCAGACATTGACCTATCAAACTATCCCTTCTTCTAGACATGTTGTGCCACAAATTCCTCTTCTCTCTAATTCTATTCAGTACTTCCTCGTTAGTTATGTTATCTACCCAACTGATCTTCAGCACTCTTCTGTAGCACAAATTTTCGAATGATTCTATTCTCTTCTTGTCTAAACTATTTATCGTCCATGTTTCACATCCATACATGGCTACACTCCATACAAATACTCTGAGTAAAGACTTCATGACACTTAAATCTATATTCGATATTAACAAATTTCTCTTCTTCAGAAACGCTTTTCTTTACATTGCCAGTCTACATTTTATATCCTCATATGATCAGTTATTTTGCTCCCCAAATACCAAAACTCATCAACTACTTTGAGTGTTTCATTTCCTAATCTAATTCCCTCAGCATCATCTGATTTAATTAGGCTACATTCCATTATCCTCGTTTTGCTGTTTTGCTGTTCATCTTATATCCTCCTTCCAAGACACTGTACATTCCGTTCAACTGTTCTTCCAGGTCCTTTGATGTCTCTGAAAGAATTACAATGTTATCGGCGAACCTCAAAGTTTTTATTTCTTCGCCATGGATTTTAAATCCTACTCCAAATTTTTGTTTTGTGTCTGTTACTGATTTCTCAGTATATAGATTGAATAACATTGGAGATAGGTCACAGCCTTGTCTCACTCCATTCTCAACCGCTGCTTCCCTTTCATGCCCCACGCCTCTTATAACTGCCATCTGGGTTCTGTACAAATTGTAAATGGTCTTTCGCTCTTTGTATTTGACCCCTTCCACCTTCAGAATTTGAAAGAGTGTATTCCAGTCAACATTGTCAAAAGCTTCCTCTAAGTCTACAAATGCTAGAAACGTAGGTTTGCCTTTCCTTAATCTATCTTCTAAGATAAGTCGTAGGGTCAGTATTACCTCAAGTGTTCCAACATTTCTACGGAATCCAAATTGATCTTCCCCCAGGATTGGCATCTACCAGTTTTTCCATTCGTCCGTAAAACTTTTAAAAATAAAGGTAGAATATAACTATAAAATTATCAAGAAATACATTATATCAGACAAGCTTTAATAATCGCAAGTCGCATAGTGCTCAGAGCCAGCCAGAAACTGCCTTCACATAACGGAGCGACTATCAATATTACATTATTCAACAACTTGATATTGGTGACATAAATGTGATAAAGTCTATTTTTAACAAAGAAGCAATCAAATTCGTGTCTGAGGTGCCTTGCCACGGTTCGCGCCGCTCCCCCCGTCGGGTGTTCGAAAAATGGTTCAAATGGCTCTGAGCACTATGGGACTTAACTTCGGAGGTCATCAGTCCCCTAGAACTTGGAACTACTTAAACCTAACTAACCTAAGGACTTCACACACATCCATGCCCAAGGCAGGATTCGAACCTGCGACCGTAGCGGTCGCGCGGTTCCAGACTGTAGCGCCTAGAACCGCTCGGCCACACTGACCGGCCGGAGGTTCGAGTCCTCGTTCGGGCATGGGTGTGTATGTGTGTTGTCCGTAGCGTAAGTTAGTTTAAGTTAGGTTAAGTAGTGTGTAAGCCTAGGGACCGATGACTTCAGCAGTTTGGTCTCTTAGGTACTTACCACAAATTTCCAAATTCCAAAATTCGAGTATTTATTGACTAGATGGGTTTTATGGTCTCAAACGCGGCAATTCAGTTTATAAATGTGGTTTATGTAACATATCGAGAGTATAGAATAGTCTTAAATGTAATGCCTGATACGGAGCTTTTAAAAATAGTTATCCGCGTTTTTAAACTAAAATTTGTTGACTTTGGTATTCAAACATGTGTCATCGGGCATCTTCAACGGATATTTTCTTTGTAAGCAGCTGTTTTCTTCGATGCGAGTTCCTGTGGAAGAGGCCTGCACAATTCCATTATATGTTCACCACTCATGGACGACCATTGTAAAAAAATCACACCTAGGACACCTAAACATTGACATCGCAACGAAGTAAAAACGCAAACATGCAGAAGGATGGTTTTACATTTAGCAGAGCTGGAACTAGTCTCTGCGCGATTAGGGAATTCAGCCGAGATTTGATATTTTATTGTGACAACTATCTGGCTTTGATGTTGTTTGTTTTAATGAAATGTGTCACATATTAGTCTACAACTGCTGAATCAGCTGCTTTCATATCCGCTTTCTTTTTTCTTTCTTTCTGTAAGGCGAAGATAGCAACCTCACTGTTCCAAGAGACAATGTGTCCTTGTGTACTGTGTGGACTCAAGGTCTTGGCTTTCGCCGTCGTTAAACGGGTCGTCAGAGACTTTTATTGTTTCAGCCAACGAAAAGTGGAGCTTTGCTTTCTGAATAACAGATTATGTCGTGGAACTGAGTTACAGCACTCGATAAGTTATGTATCAGCTTGCGGACCATAACATGAAGTCTACTAATTCTCAGTGGTCATGATACAGAAAAACGCCGATTCATTTCCCAAGAAATCCTGAAATGCACTTTGGTAAGAGGAAATCGTGCATTTCTTAAAATGTAAACAAGCTCTCTGCATCATGACCTGTGAGTTTCTAACTCAGATTGTCTTCACAGTCGGCTGTTTTTCGTAAAATAGCTATGCTCTGATATGTAACGAGATAAAAAAAAAAGAAAACACTTGGAATCGGTTATGGACTAAGATACAGATCGGAAATATTCAAAAGTTGTAGGTTAAACGAACAGGGAAAAACTACCAGATTTTTATGCAGCTTGCTTGTTGAAATATCTGCGCATGTGGGGTGGCTTGTTTGATAAACTGGCAAACAGCACGAGCAAAGTGTCGCAGTGATTACGACTCACAACTCATATTGTGGAGGAATATATTCCGAATCCCCCGATTTGCGTTTCCAGCAATCAGTTCAGGCGGAGCTCCCCACATTGTCCAATCAGATATTGTTCTCCTCGTCTTACCGACCCATATTCGGGAAGGCGACTATTCAAATCCCCGTTCAGCCAACGGCAGTTTACTCTTCCTTGATTTCCCTAAACCGATTAAGCTAAAATCCAGGTTGGGTACTTTCAAAACACGCGGCTGATTTCCTGGCCTGTGCTCCGTCGTCTCTATTGATCTCGTCGAAGACGGGACGCTAAAACCTAAACATTCTTTTCTATTTTCTTCCTTCTCTAATAACATCGACTACGATATCACATGAGCAGGGACATCACATCTTTTTCCAGCTGCAACTTAACACTATCCTTTTAGTATCGTGGTGTTAAAAGAAGCATTATTCTTGATCATTTTTTTGTTCACGGTTTTTTGTAATTGATTGTGTGCTCACTTGAGCAAAATGTATCTCTGCTACCAAATCATTTTCACTTGTCATCGACGAAGGCTATAAAATAAATAACAGAGATTATGTTCTCTCTTTTCCTGTGACAGTTCTATGGAGCGGACGCAAAATGAGAACCACATCTGCGTTTGTAACTGATTAAAATACAAAACATATGTGAGTGTTAAAATATTTTCACTGCCTACGTCATTTCAAATATCTCTATCATTAACTGCTATTATCTGCTAAAGCAAATTAGTAGTATACGGATCAGCAGCGATGACGGTGAGAAAGAAGAGGTAATATAAAGCTATTGTTTCCTTCCCGCCTTGGAGCTGGTCTTGCTAAGCATATTAGAGTGTTCATTTCATCGAAATAGTTAATGAGTTGCAACACGGAGAGATAAATCAGAAGGTTTTGAACAGCGTCTTATGTTTAGAAGCAAGTCTAACACTACCCGCGCGTTTCGCGAATGCAGAATATTCTAAATGTGGTGAGCCCACGTCAGAGGTAAGTTACTTATGTGACCAAAGTTAAGCACTTTAATCTCTTATGTAAGTAGTACCCCTTTGTCAGCGTCAGTAATGGTTTCTTTTTTTTTATTATTTCGCAGTCCGGGGTCTTGAAGTTTCTCAGATGTGAGCGCTTACTGGTTTACAAATAGTCTGCATTCAGTGTATCAGTGTTACAAAACGTCTCATTGGCTTAGAACCGAACGTAAGTAGTCTCCGTATCTAAAAGGAACTGATTAGTTCCTTGGTAGCAGTACTTCTTTACTACCAGAACTGCAGAGTATTTCCAAAATTGTTCAACAGAATATTTTCGTCTTAGACGACGATAGATGTTTGCTTTGTTTTCCAGCTAAGGCCTTACATGCATAAGAAAGTTTAACAAAGAAAATGTTTATTGGAATACGTTTCCAGTTCTTGTTTTCATTAGTAAAGTCAACGTACAGTAGTGGATCATGTAACATCAAAAAATGGCTCTGAGCACTATGGGACTTAACATCTGAGGTCATCAGTCCCCTAAACTTAGAACTACTTAAACCTAACTAACCTAAGGACATCACATACATCCATGCCCGAGGCAGGATTCGAACCTGCGACCGTAGCAGCAGCGCGGTTCCGGACTAAAGCTCCTAGAATCGATCGGTCACAGCACCCGGCTGTAGCCATCGAGTTTCTTTTTATTCCTCACTAAAATATTGATTTCGGTTAGAACGCTAGGAAAGTATTAATTTCAAACTGTTCTGAGTGATGGGGAGACTGGCGACAAGTGTGGGAAAAATTCTTTTATTAATTATTTTTGGAAAAAATTGTCTCATGTAATCACCAAAGAATTTCCGAGCCGTTTTCGAGCTTCGAGTTCTGCGGAATGCAGTATCCGGAAGACAGCCGTGGAGGCACGTGACATTATGCCAAAAAGGATGGAATCCATAGCCCGCTGTTGTCCTGCGCTTAATCACTCATTGCTTGCGTTTAATCACTCATTGCTTTGTATCCGTTGTGGTTTGAACGTCATTTGTTTGCACAGTGCTATTGCATTTATGTTCCATAATTTTTTAAAGATTATTGGGAAGTTATTATTATTATTATTATTATTATTATTATTTGCCGAGTGGATCTATATAGAGATTTTTAGTTCAGTAAGTAATTATAATCAATCTGCAGAGTACGCAGATTTTAACTACATAAATATATCTAACAAAAACATGAAAAAAGTATTTAAATGTTACACGCTGGCTATTTACAGGTGTTTCTGTAGAAATGAATAGTTCTTTGTATTCAAGAATTCCTGTATGTTATAGGCGGAGTTGTTATGGAGAATTCTCTTTATTTTTCCTCGAACTTCCTACCCTGTCCATTATTTCTTGTTGTTATACTAGGAGATGCGATATTTTTCACAGCACAGAACTGGATGAAGTGTGTTTTTTCAAAGCTAAAGCTAGCACATTTGTGTAAAACCAGCCAGTAACTTTCACAAAAACATCATTTGCTTTTTTCTCTGTTGGTGCGTCTTTGCTCTGCTCGACAACAATGCTACTATCATCTCCAAACAGAATTAAGTCTGCTTCATGACTATAAAAAAAGATGGGAGATCATTAAGAAAAAATTAAAGACGCTAGTGTGCCAATGATCGAATCCCATGGAACTTCCATTGATGTAACGTTCCTCTTTCTATTAATCAAACAGCCTAGGGTAACGTTACGCATTCTGAAACTTCCTGGCAGATTAAAACTGTGCCGGACCGCGACTCGAACTCGGGACCTTTGCCTTCCGCGGGCAAGTGCTCTAAGCAAGGCAAAGGTCCCGAGTCTCTGTCCGGCACACAGTTTTAATCTGCCAGGAAGTTTCACATCAGTGCACACTCTGCTGCAGAGTGAAAATCTCATTCTGGATTACGCATTCTTTTATTAAGTAAGAACTAACCAGACATGTGCTAAACTATATATTCTATAAAAACTAAACTCTCTAACAGAATATTACAGCCACTATAATCAAATGCTTCCGATGTATCACAGAACATCCCAACATGATATTTTATTATTTAAAGATTTTATTAAGTGCTTAGAAAATGTACTACTAAAAGCGCCATATACTTTTCTCGACTACGTTAATAGATAATACCCCTCCGGTTCAAATAGCTCTGAGCACTATGGGACTCAACTGCTGAGGTCATCAGTCCCTTAGAACTTAGAACTGCTTAAACCTAACTAACCTAAGGACATCACACACATCCATGCCAGAGGCAGGATTCGAGCCTGCGACCGTAGCAGTCGCGCGGTTCCGGACTGTAGCGCGTAGAACCGCTCGGCCATCGCGGCCGGCTTACCCCTCCGGCTGAAAGGTCTATTCTTTTCGAGTGGTCCAGACATGTAATTCGTGTGCTGCAGTAATCGGGTGTGTCTGGCTTCATACATACGGAAAAACAAGAGTCTGCGAAGGTCGGCTCGTGTTGTCGATCGCTGCTGGCGGTGCGTTTTGGAAGCAGCGGCCGCGGCTGCGACGCGCAGAGCACGTGTTTACGTCCGGGCCGCGGTATGTAGATCAGCGGGCGCACGTTTTTGCCCGCCAGGCTCTCGCTGTCCGAGCGGGAATTATTTTTGAAGGTCGCGCAGAGCAGGTTTCTCATTCAAATGAAGTGACGTGAGTCGCCGCCGTGGCATGTCTGCCAGCAAGGCCGGGCCAGCCGCTCGGGACGCCCTCGCAGCAACGTAATGTAATGGTCGCGTTTTGTTGTACTGTGTCGGCAATGGGAGCTAGTGCTTGCGTGCGCGTCTCTTCGCGAGAACGGTAGATCAAAAGCACTATGTTTACTTTTCCGTGCTTTTGATCTACCGTTTAGCTTTCTTCATTCGGATAAGTTACCTTGAAAATAGTGGAGGCAGATGTGGAAGTACGGCCGGCCGGTGTGGCCGAGCGGTTCTAGGCGCTCAGTCTGGAACCGCGTGACTACTACGGTCGCAGGTTCGAATCCTGCCTCGGGCATGTATGTGCGTGATGTCCTTAGGTTAGTTAGGTTTAAGTAGTTCTAAGTTCCAGGGGACTGATGACCACAGATGTTAAGTCCCGTAGTGGTCAGAGCCATTTGAACCATTTTTTTTGTGGAAGTACATTTTCACTTCCTGACCTTCTGAAAGGCTTTAAGCACTGTACGACAAATGGTTCAAATGGCTCTGAGCACTATGGGACTCAACTGCTGAGATCATTAGTCCCCTAGAACTTAGAACTAGTTAAATCTAACTAACCTAAGGACATCACAAACATCCATGCCCGAGGCAGGATTCGAACCTGCGACCGTAGCGGTCTTGCGTTTCCAGACTGCAGCGCCTTTAACCGCACGGCCAGCTGTACGACATGGTCGGTCTAATAATCAAGACGCGAATTTAAGAAGTGTCTTAATGAATATCCTACTAGCCCAAAGAATTGTTATAGAATATACTACAGTATGTTTTGATTTGACGACGAAAGTTCAGCGGAAGTAGAAGTACTTAAAACAGTGTGCACCCCAAGGAAGCGAGGTAAGGTCACTATTGTTCTCGATATACATATATTATTTATCTGAGTCAGCCGCTTTATCGGATTGTTAGCTGACGATTCTCTGCACTGCATCAAAGTGTCATCGTTATAAGACCGTAAGGAACTGGAAAACGATTTGAACAAAACTTGCGCGCGATCCAATGAATGGCAGATCTCTTTAAAAGTGGATAGATGCAAGGTAACGCCTGTAACAAAGAACAACGACCCTAGGATATCGGATTACGAGATTAGTGGTAAACTTCTGGAGATTGTCAGATCATTTAAATATTTAACGGCAATATTAAGAAGCCATTTGAAACTCTACGAATATGTGAAATCAGTTGTAGGGATGGCGACCGGGAGACGTAAAATTGTTGAAAGGGTTCTGGGAAACTGCCATGCGTCTGTGGAGGAAATCGCATGCAAGATATTAGTGCGAAAATTGTAATTTGTTGTTCCCCTGTTTGTTATTCTCATGAAGTAGGCGTAACTGCAGAATTTCAACGAGTTCAGACACTAAGATAAGGATTACAACACGTTATTTCCGCCCATATGAAAGCTCACTAGAGATCCTCAGGGAAATGCAGTGGGTTTCTTTGGAAGAAAGGTGACGTTGTTCCCACCAAAGCCGTTAGTAAAACTTTCGAAACCAATATCCGAAAACAACCGTGCCATGCAGCACTTGGGAATAAGGTAAGTCAGACTAGGGCGCGTGAAGAAGCATAAAATCATTTTTCGTCGGTCAGTACGCTGCTAGATCGGCACTGAAAACCGTCGGTAAAATATTTATAATAGATACTCTACAGCCTTCAAATTACTGGAGAAAGATATTATTTCCACAAAAGTTGGTGTTTTAATGTCAGCATTACATATTTCTGTGACTAGCTTCGGTTTTAGGTGCTTCACTGGCTGAACCTGCATATACAAATATAATTTGATAATATTTATGACACACATACGTAGAAGAGTGAAATTTACACTGATACCTAAGAGAATACTGGCACGTTGTAATAAAAACAGCGGACGCTCACTCACTCACTCACTATGGTGTGAGATATCTCAGCGTCATTTATAGTTTCCGTCACAGTGAGTGAGCACTAAATTAATCGCAATGGAAGTGCAGTGACAAAATATGACTGCAATACAAAACGTACGGCTCGTAAATTGTATTCACAGGAGTTAATATCAGTATATACTAAGATGTTCACAAGCCATATGAGACAGTGGAATATATTGTCTAATGTATGCAACACATTATAAGTACCATCATAAAGTTATAAAATACTTTTGAACACATATCCTCCACGGCCACGGGCTGACTCAACTCACGGTTTAGCCGGCCGAAGTGGCCGTGCGGTTAAAGGCGCTGCAGTCTGGAACCGCAAGACCGCTACGGTCGCAGGTTCGAATCCTGCTTCGGGCATGGATGTTTGTGATGTCCTTAGGTTAGTTAGGTTTAACTAGTTCTAAGTTCTAGGGGACTAATGACCTCAGCAGTTGAGTCCCATAGTGCTCAGAGCCATTTGAGCCAACTCACGGTTTGAACTTTCGCGAACAGCTTGTTGCTGTTTGTGTCCACAAAAGCAACATATTTCATCATGCAGCCGAGGCAGGTACCAAGTTTAGGAACTATCGATCTGCCATTCAGGGAGTATATCAGAGATGATACAAGGAAACGCCAAAATGTTTAATGATTATAAAGCTGTACAGACTGGTTACACTTTGAAATCCTCAAACATCGTAGCACGCCAATACAGAAGCAAAATAAAATGGCGTAACCATTGATGAAGTGGGGTATCGTGCGGTAATTTAGTTTTCTGGAGCAGCGGAAGTCTTGCCGCTGTGTCAGGTCAATATAGACGGCTAATTTGGTTTGGCGTGAGGCAGCTGCAACAATTCCGCTGCTGCAGAAAACGAAATTACCGCAAGATAATCCACTTCATCAATGGCCTACGCCATTTTTTATTAACTACTTTAGTGGGTATTTTAGTGTGTACAGGGTTCGAATCGAGCCGCTGTTTAAATTTTGACCAATAATCAGCATTGGCGGCCGAAGACTTCCGGCGTAAGAGGTCCCCCTCATTCTGCCAACGGCCTGTCAAAGAGGGAGGAAGAACGGACAGAGGTACAGGGCACTCTACTGTCCTAGGGGTGGGAAATTGCCCCTAAAGGCGGAAGAATCAGCAATGATCAACGACATGAGGATGCAGAAGGCAATGGAAACCACTGCATTAAAGACACGTAACGTGTATCCACAGGACATGTGGCCTGTAATTGAAGAAGTGTCATGATGATCTCTCCTTTCGCATAAGATTCTGGATTAGTCCCTCATTCGGATCTCCGGGAAGGACTGCCAAGTGGGAGGCTACCATGAGAAAAAGATAGAATAATCAACGAAATAATAACACTACGAGTAGGGACGTGGAATGTCAGAATCTTGAACGTGGTAAGGAAACTAGAAAATCCGAAATGGGTAAAGCAAAGGTTCAGTCTAGGTATAGTTGGTGTCAGTGAAGTGAAGTGGAAAGAAGACAAGCATTTCTGGTCATATGAGTATGGGGTAATATCAGCAGCAGCAGATAATGGAATAACGGGAGTAGGATTCTTTATGAATAGGAAGGTATGGCAGAGAGTGTGTCACTGTGAACAGTTCAGTGATAGGGTTATTTTTATCAGAATCTACAGCAAACCAACACCGACAACGATAGTTCAGGTATAAATGCCGACGTAATACAGTATGTAAAGGGTAATACAGTATGTAAAGGGGGCAGAAAATCTAATAGTCATTGGGGACTGGAATACAGTTGTAAGGAAAGAAGTAGAAGAAAAGGTTACAGGGAATATGGACTTGGGACAAGGAATGAGAGAGGAGTAAGATTAATTGAGTTCCGTAATGAACTAGAGCTAGTAATTGCGAATACTCTGTTCAGGATTCACAAGAGGAGGAGGTATACTTGGAGAAGTCCGGATGATACGGGAAGATTTCAGTTAGATTACATCATGGTCAGACAGAGATTCCGAAACCAGTTACACCGAGTGAGGTGGCGCAGTGATTAGCACACTGGACTCGCATTCGGGAGGACGACGGGTTCAATCCCGCGTCCGGCCATCCTGATTTAGGTTTCCCGTGATTTCTCTAAATCGCATCGGGCAAATGCCGGGTTGGTTCCTGTGAAAGAGAGAGGCCGACTTCCTTCCTCATCCTTCCCTAATCCGAGCTTGTGCTCCGTCTCTAATCACCTCGTTGTCGACAGGACGTTAAACACCAATCTCCTCCTCCTCCTAAATCAGATACTGGATTGTAAGGCTTTCCCAGGGGCAGATATAGACTCAGATCACAATATTGTAGTGATGAAGAGTAGGCCGAAGTTTAAGACATTAGCCAGCAAGAATCAATACTCAAAGAAGTGGGATACGGAAGTTCTAAGGAATGACGTGATACGGTTGAAGTTCCCTGAGGCTATAGATACAGCAGTAGGGAATAGCTCAGTAGGCAGTACAGTTGAAGAGGAATGGACATCCCTAAAAAGGGCGATAACAGAAGTTTAGAAGGAAAACATAGGTACAAAGAAGGTAACTGCGATGAAACCATGGGTAAAAGAAGAAATACTTCAATTGATCGATGAAAGGAGGAAGCACAAAAATGTTCCAGGACACTCAGGAATACAGAAAGACAAGTCCCTAAGGAATGAAATAATTAGGAAGTGCAGGGAATCTAAGACGAAGTGGCTGCAGGAAAAGTATGAAGACATCTAAAAAGAAATGATTGTCGGAAGGACAGACTCAGCATACAGGAAAGTCAAAACAACCTTCGGTGCCATTAAAAGCAAGGGTGATAACATTAAGAGTGCAACGGGAATTCCACTGTTAAATACATAGGATGAGCGGATAGGTGGAAAGAATACATTGAAACTCCCTATGAGGGGGAAGATTTGTCTAACGTGATAGAAGAAGAAACAGGAGTCGATTTAGAACAGATAGGGGACCCAGTATTAGAATCAGAAATTAAAAGAACTTTGGAGGACTTAAGATCAACTAAGGCAGAAGGAATAGATAACATCCATCACAATTTCTAAAAACATTAGGGGTGTAGTGGCGACCAAACGAGTATTCACTTTGGCGTGTAGAATGTATGAGTCTGGTGACATACCATCTGACTTTCGGAAAAGCATCATCCACACAATTCCGAAGACGGCAAGAGCTGAGAAGTGCGAGAATTATCGCACAGTCAGCTTAACAGCTCATGCATCCAAGTTGCTTACAAGAATAATATACAAAAGAATGGAAAAGAAAATGGAAAATGTGCTAGATGACGATCAGTTTGGCTTTAGGAAAAGTAAAGGCACGAGAGAGGCAATTCTGACGTTGTCGTTAATAATGGAAGAGAGACTAAAGAAAAATCAAGACACGTTCATAGGATTTGTCGACCTGGAAACAGCGTTCGACAATGTAAAATTGTGCAAGATGTTCGAAATTCTGAGAAAAATTGGGGTAAGCTATATGGAGAGTCGGGTCATATACAAATATGTACAACAGCCAAGAGGGAATAATAAGAGTGAACAACCAAGAACGCAGTTCTCGTATTAAAAAGGGTGTAGGGCAAGGATGTAGTCTTTCGCCCCTACTGTTCAATCTGTACATCAAGGAAACAACGATGGAAATAAAACAAAGATTCTGGGGCGGAATTAAAATTCAAAGTGACAGGATATGAATGATACGATTCGCTGATGACATTGCTATCCTGAGTGAAAATGAAGAAGAATTACAGTATCTGCTGAACGGAATGAACAGTCTAATGAGTACACAGTGTGGACTGAGAGTAAATCGAAGAATGTAATGAGAGGCAGTAGAAATGTGAATAGCGAGAAACTTAATATCAGGGTCGATGGTCACGAAGTAGATGATGTTAAGGAATTCTGCTACCTAGACAGTAAATGACGCAATGAGGACATCAAAAGCAGATTAGCAATGTCAAAAAGTTCATTCCTGTCCAAGAGAAGTCTACTAATATCAAATATCGTCTTTAATTTGAGGGAGAGATTTCTGAGAATGTAGTCTGGAGTATAGCATTATATGGTAGTGAAACATGGACTGTGAGAAAACCGGAGCAGATGAGAATCGAAGCATTTGTAGAGTGCTTCCAACAGCTATTTAAGCGCTGTGACCCTACTCACTAGGGGTAAGATAGATACTGCCTACAGGAAAATTAAAGAGACCTTTGGAGAAAAGAGAACCATTTGTATGAATGTCAAGAGCTCAGACGGAAACCCAGTTCTAAGCAAATAAGGGAAAGCAGAAAGGTGGAAGGAGTATATAGAGGGTCTATGCAAGGAAGATGTACTTAAGGACAATATTTTGGAAATGGAAGAGGATGTAGATGAAGATGAAATGGGAGATACGATACTGCGTGAAGAGTTTGACAGAGCACTGAAAGGCCTGAGTCGAAACAAGGCCCCGGGAGTAGACAACAATCCATTGGAACTACTGACGGCCTTGGGAGAGCCAGTCCTGACAAAACTCTACCATCTGGTGAGCAAGATGTATGAGACAGGAGAAATACCCTCAGACTTCAAGGAGAATATCATAACTCCAATCCCAAAGAAAGCAGGTATTGACTGATGTGAAAATTACCGAACTATCAGTTTAATAAGTCACAGCTGAAAAATACTAACGCATATTTTTTACAGACGAATGGAAAAACTGGTAGAAGCCGACTCGGCGAAGATCAGTTTGGATTTCGCAGAAATGTTGGAACACGTGAGGCAATACTGACCCTACAACTTATCTTAGAAAATAGATTAAGGAAAGGCAAACCTACGTTTCTAGCATTTATAGACTTGGAGAAAGCTTCTGACAATGTTGACTGGAATACTATCTTTCAAATTCTGAAGGTGGAAGGGGTAAAATACAGGGAGCGAATGGCTATTAACAATTTGTACAGAAACCAGATGGCAGTTATAAGAGTCGAGGGGCATGAAAGGGAAGCAGCGGTTAGGAAGGGAGTGAGATAGGGTTTTAACCTGTCCCCGATGTTATTCAATCTGTATATTGAGCAAGCAGTAAAGGAAACAAAATAAAAATTCGGAGTAGGTATTAAAGTCCATGGAGACGATATAAAAACGTTGAGGTTTGCCGATGACATTGTAATTCTGTCAGAGACAGCAAAGGACTTGGAAGGGCAGTTGAACGGAATGTACAGGGTCTTGAAAGGAGGATATAAGATGAACATCAACAAAAGCAAAACGAGGATAATGGAATGTAGTCGAATTAAGTCGGGTGATGCTGAGGGAATTAGATTAGGAAATGAGACACTTAAAGTAGTAAAGGAGTTTTGCTATTTGGGGAGCAAAATAACTGACGATGGTCGAAGTAGAGAGGATATAAAATGTAGACTGGCAATGGCAAGGAAAGCGTTTCTGAAGAAGAGAAATTTGTTAACATCGAGTATAGATTTAAGTGTCAGGAAGTCGTTTCTGAAAGTATTTGTATGGAGTGTATGGAAGTGAAACATGGACGATAAATAGTTTAGACAAGAAGAGAATAGAAGCTTTCAAAATGTGGTGCTACAGAAGAATGCTGAAGATTAGATGGGTAGATCACGTAACTAATGCTGAGGTATTGAATAGAATAGGGGGGAAGAGGAGTTTGTGGCACAACTTGACAAGAAGAAGGGACCGGTTGGTAGAACATGTTCTGAGGCATGAAGGGATCACAAATTTAGGATTGGAGGGCAGCGTGGAGGGTAGAAATCGTAGAGGGAGACCAAGAGATGAATACACTAAGCAAATTCAGAAGGATGTAGGTTGCAGTGAGTACTGGGAGATGAAGTTGCACGGGATAGAGTAGCATGGAGAGCTGCATCAAACCAGTCTCTGGACTGAAGACAACAACAGCAGCAGCAACAACAACAACAACAACAAGTGCAGAACATTGTAGCCTTAGGACTGCAGGTGTTTTGTTCTCTCTTACCACTACCTTCGTGGTAAAGACTCCAGATACTAGAACAATACTTTAGAATTTCTAGCGCAGTTGATTTACATAAAACACAGTAAACTCCGCCCGTCTGGAGCTCCATCATGCATAAAGACCATCCATTGTACTTAAACATCCATTGTACTTAAAAATCATCACAATAGTTTCATATCTTGTTTACACCGATAAGGAGTGCTAACGTCCTCGACATTCGGACAAAAATGGTTCAAATGGCTCTGAGCACTATGGGACTTAACTTCTGAGGTCATCAGTCCCCTAGAATTTAGAACTACTTATACTTAACTAACTTAAGGACATCACACACATCCATGCCCGAGGCAGGATTCGAACCTGCGACCGTAGTGGTCTTCTTTTGGCAGGTGCAGGGAGCGTTGTCAAAGACAAGCGAGGAGATCTTTCGGTCTATAATTTTATCCTAAAAATGCGTGAATCCTCTGTGATTCCGATCCACGTAGAGAAATTATACAATATGATCGAAGTGCTAGACATGTGTAGGTTGCTGTCTGGCATACTTTGATGATGCAGATGTTTAAAAGTGATCAATGAATGGATGTACTGCAAAGCCATCTATTTACATTCGCAATGGTACTCGCAAAGTATTGGTGGGGCTGTTTAGCAATGATACTCATATTCCTAAGAATGTTGCCTGTCCATTGGTCGGTGTTGGAATTACGAAAAAATTGTTAAAATTGTGCGCTTTGTCAACTTTGGTGCTTGCTATTACAGTACATCGATGGTGCTTTTCCATCCCAACCGGCCATTGGTACGCTGTTGATTACCATAGGGAGGGGGGGCGGCAACACCTTCCTCGGATGGCTAACACTGAAACAGTGATCACATGGTTGGCAGCAAACGAGGAATCAATCAAACGGAACACAGGGTCATCAGTTATCGCGTCACTGTGAATGATCGGCTTAAATGTAGAGGTCGTCAATCACCTTTGGACAACAGTTTGGAAACGCTCCACAATGCCTCAAAACTTTTTCCAGTTTCCATTAGTTGTGACTGTCTTTTATTTCAGTCACCCAGTGTGTGGGTATGTTGTGGGATCAGTAGCACCAACATGATTTACACCATACGATGTATAGTTTTCTGGAGGAGCCAATGGACCAAAACGTGTTAATGTCAGTTGAGAATCTGACACAGACGTCGAAGTTGTGGCGGAAAAAACAAATGTATGGCAGTGTACAAAGCGTGTTACAGCAGAAAAAACAGTGTATCCAAAAATGAAACAGGGGTCATCTCCTGCTACTGATAATCTGAGGGGATGGCCCTCGTACAGTACAGGCACTGAAACTTTACATTGGTCTATCACTGGTTGCCTGCTCCAATGGATCAATACCTGTATATTTAATAGGATCATCGCATATGCTCGATGCTTGCACATAGACGGTTTTCGTTTTCGATATATCAGAAGAGAGATGCAGTAAAAATTTATCAGATGAAATTAGCGGAGCTTTTATAGATCGTAATTTTTCTCTGTTGGATGGTACAGAATAACGATGATAGAATGTTTGGGTGATAGATGTGAATGGATCCTGAGGAACGCGGATCTGCTTCAGTGTTGAGTCTTCCTAATTTTCTCAATAAGAAACACCACCATAACTGTTCACACTGTCTTTTATACTACGTCATGTTGCAGGAGCAGGCTTCAATTGGCGCTGATCTTCCATATCGTACATTGGTGTTGGAGCTACGACAACATCTTCCCACTTCCATCTAGTTGTCGTAACACGCTCCTATAGCATTAGCTTACTCTATTTCTACAGAATGGGGCAGATATTGCTCTCTCTGACTTCTGGGTAAAAATGCTAAAACTAATGTCGCTATCAACTGCGGCGTGTGCATTACAGTACATCACTCCATATCAATGGTGTCTTTCCCATACCGACCGTCCACTGGGTATGCTGTTGATTATCACCTATCGAGGAGAATGCACAACTACCACCTCTCTGCAGTCTTTTATGATGACGAATTTCCGCAGTACATGTGCTGCGTTATGACCCATTTATTACGAGTGCTGGTTTTTTCACGACAATTTCGAAACATAATTAAAACTGTGACACATTTTTTCCATCAGTTGTAGTAGCGTGTATTGGCTTCGATTACCTGGGTTGGAAGATGGTTTTTGAGCAGACGTCTGCAGCGAACTCTGACGTCAAACAGCGATAGATACTGCATGCTTACAAGTAATACACTTTTCAAACCTCTCTTTGCCCAACACCAGCATCTCATCAGTTGGATATATTTCTCGTCAAAAAGAATAAAAATAGTACCTTACACCGCAGCCTTTTTCCCGCTAGCTTGTAGGTGTTGGGTAAAGTTTGGTCTGTCGCTAGTTTCGAGTGGTATTGCGAAATTTTTTCCCAGCAGGATAACACCAATTGTATGGCATCGTCAGTGTTTGAGTAGTATTACGAGTTTAGGCCGTCCTTGGATAGCACTGTGCGTATGGTTGTGTAATTAGGCCCAATATTGTGATTAATTATGTAATTAGGATCGATATTTGCGTCAGTTTCCCTACTAAAATAAATAACGTACACTAACCTAACCTTCGTCTCCCGCATCTGGACAGTTTCCATATGTTAGGTGGTGCACTTGGGCTTTCCACCCAGCAGATTCAGTCTTCGAGTCCCGGAAAGGGCACAGCCATTTTTAATTTCCTGTCAGTTTCAAGTGCCTCTGGTGGTTTCATTGTGTCGGGGGGGGGGGGGGTACACTTGAACTGTCTGGCTAGGAGGACCAGGGTTCGAGTCCCAGAAAGGTTATTGCCAATTTTAATTTCCCGCCAAATTCTGGGTGGGGGAGGGGGTGGTGGTGTAGGATGTCAGCACAGTCCTGCAACAAATAAATTCCCACCAAAATTCGAAATTCCCGCCAAAATTCAAAATTTCTGCCAGTTTGGTAAGTTGGAGTACGGGTGAGGGAGGGTTGGGGAAAGGGAGTGGCTGGTGCAACCGTGCAGGCTGTGAAAAACACGTGATGTCATCCAGGGGCTGTGGTGGGTGTGGTCGGGGGCGGGGGTGATTTGGGTCGGGATGAATATTTGATCAATTTAATTAATTTGCATATAAACTTGATATTGAAATGGCACCGACAACCCTATCTCCCTGCTACTGACGAGCAGCATTTTGATGGACTTATTTGGAAGGGTTGTGCAACCTCTTTAACGCTGCTGAACGGACCATTTTAAAATTATCGATGGAGAACATTATTTTTCTAAGATTCGGAAGTGGTATATACTATTTTTAGTGCTACAAGACGAGTGGACTGGATAATCATGTAGTTATCATAAAGAAGTAAAAATGTCTTGTAAATTTTATTTAAAAGAATTAAAAAGTTGAGATTAGATTTGATCATCATCATCATCATCATCATTTAAGACTGATTATGCCTTTCAGCGTTCAGTCTGGAGCATAGCCCCCCTTATAAAATTCCTCCATGATCCCCTATTCAGTGCTAACATTGGTGCCTCTTCTGATGTTAAACCTGTTACTTCAAAATCATTCTTAACTGAATCCAGGTACCTTCTCCTTGGTCTGCCCCGATTCCTCCTACCCTCTACTGCGGAACCCATGAGTCTCTTGGGTAACCTTGCTTCTCCCATGCGCGTAACATGACCCCACCATCTAAGCCTGTTTGCCCTGACTGCTACATCTATAGAGTTCATTCCCAGTTTTTCTTTGATTTCCTCATTGTGGACACCCTCCTGCCATTGTTCCCATCTACTAGTACCTGCAATCATCCCAGCTACTTTCACATCCGTAACCTCAACCTTGTTGATAAGGTAACCTGAATCCACCCAGCTTTCGCTCCCATACAGCAAAGTTGGTCGGAAGATTGAACGGTGCACAGATAACTTAGTCTTGGTACTGACTTCCTTCTTGCAGAAGAGAGTAGATCGTAGCTGAGCGCTCACTGCATTAGCTTTGCTACACCTCGCTTCCAGTTCTTTCACTATGTTGCCATCCTTTGAGAATATGCATCCTAAGTACTTGAAACCGTCTACCTGTTCTAACTTTGTTCTTCCTATTTGGCACTCAATCCGTTTATATTTCTTTCCCACTGACATTACTTTCGTTTTGGAGATGCTAATCTTCATACCATAGTCCTTACATTTCTGATCTAGCTCTGAAATATTACTTTTCAAACTTTCAATCGAATCTGCCATCACAACTAAGTCATCCGCATATGCAAGACTGCTTATTTTGTGTTCACATATCTTTATCTCACCCAGCCAGTCTGTTGTTTTCAACATATGATCCATAAATAATATGAACAACAGTGGAGACAGGTTGCAGCCTTGTCTTACCCCTGAAACTACTCTGAACCATGAACTCAATTTACCGTCAACTCTAACTGCTGCCTGACTATCCGTGTAAAGACCTTTACTGGCTTGCAAAAGTTTGCCTCCTATTCCATAATCTCGTAGAAAAGAGACAATAACTTCCTCCTAGGAACCCCGTAATATGCCTTTTCTAGATCTATAAAGCATAGATACAATTCCCTGTTCCACTCATAACACTTCTCCATTATTTGCCGTAAGCTAAAGATCTGGTCCTGACAACCTCTAAGAGGCCTAAACCCACACTGATTTTCATCCAATTGGTCCTCAACGAATACTTGCACTTTCCTTTCAACAATACCGGAGAAGATTTTACCCACAACGCTGATTAAAGAGATACCTCTGTAGTTGTTACAATCTTTTCTGTTTCCATGCTTAAAGATTGGTGTGATTACTGCTTTTGTCCAGTCTGATGGAACCTGTCCCGACTCCCAAGCCATTTCAATTATCCTGTGTAGCCATTTAAGACCTGACATTCCACTGTATTTGATGAATTCCGACTTAATTTCATCCACCCCAGCTGCTTTATTGCACTGCAATCTATTGACCATTTTCTCCACTTCCTCAAATGTGATCCTATTTCCATCATCATTCCTATCCCATTCTACCTTCAAAATATTCCCTCCATCTGCCCAAGGCATCCACAGGATTCACCAGCAGTTTTCCTGACCTGTCCAAAATACTTGTCATTTCCTTCTTACCTCCCTTTCGAAGATTGCTAATTACACTCCAGAATGGTTTTCCAGCAGCTTGACCCATAGCCTCCAACCTGTTTCCAAAATCTTCCCAAGATTTCTTCTTGGATGCTGCAATTATCTGTTTGGCTTTGTTTCTTTCTTCAACATAACTTTCTCTGTCTACCTGAATTCTAGTATGTAGCCATTTTTGATACGCCTTCTTTTTCCTTTTACAGGCTGCCTTGACTGTGTCATTCCACCAAGCTGTTTGCTTCATCCTACTTTTACACACTACTATTCCAAGACATTCTTTAGCCACGTCTAGTACTGTGTCCCTGTACCTTGTCCATTCCTTTTCCAATGACTGTAATTGACTACATTCAACTAACTGGTACCTTTCTGAGATCGCTGTTATGTACTTGTGCCTGATTTCCTTATCCTGAAGTTTCTCCACTCTTATCCTCCTACATATGGAGCTGACCTCCTGCACTTTCGGCCTCACAATCCCAATTTCACTGCAGATTAAATAACGATCAGTGTCATCAAAGAATCCCCTGAATACACGTGTGTCCCTAACAGCCTTCCTGAAGTCCTGATCTGTTATTATATAGTCAATGACAGATCTGGTTCCCCTGCCTTCCCAAGTATACCGGTGAATGTTCTTATGTTTAAAAAAGGAGTCTGTGATTACTAAGCCCATTCTGGCACAGAAATCCAAGAGTTGTTTCCTGTTCCTGTTCCTGTTGGCCTCCATGTCCTCTCCAAATTTACCCATAACCTTTTCATACCCTTCTGTTCGATTTCCAATCCTGGCGTTAAAATCACCCATGAGCAGAACACTGTCCTTGTCCTTTACTCTAACAACTACATCACTGAGTGCCTCATAGAAACTATCCATCTTATCTTTATCTGTCCCTTCACAATGCGAATATACTGACACAATCCTAATTTTCTTGCTAGACACTGTCAAATCTATCCACATCAGTCGTTCGTTTACATACCTTATTGCAACTACGCTGGGTTCCATTTCTTTTCTGATGTAAAGCCCTACACCCCATTGTGCTATTCCTGCTTTGATTCCTGACAGGTAGACCTTGTATTCTCCCACTTCCTCTTCTTTCTCACCCCTTACCCGAATGTCACTAACAGCTAAAACGTCCAGCCCCATCTTACTTGCAGCCTCTGCCAGCTCTACCTTCTTCCCAGAGTAGCCCCCATTGATATTAATAGCTCCCCATCTCATTACCATTTGTTTGCCAAGTCGTATCTTAGGAGTCCGTGGTTTGTCAGTTAGAGGTGGGACTCCGTCACCTCCAAAGGTCCGAGGCATTTTGCTCTGATTGTTGCCAGCATCATATTTAAAGTACCAGTGAAGCAGGTTGCTAGCCCTACTTGCCCCGAGTCCCATTGGGTTTTACCCCTAACGGCTGAGGGACTAACCGGTGGATTTGGTAGTCTTTGCCGTATGAGCACAAAGGTGACCACGACTCAGAATATGTCCGAGATGCCCAGCCTTATTCCAAAGTAACTGGTATCCCGACTGTCGGGACTACTTACTTGGCCACTCATACCTCGCCCGTGGTTCATGAACTAGGACATGACTACAGGAACCCACACCATGAACCATTTGATTTGAATTTTACTTAAAAGTTCAGTAGGTTTTGTTAAGGAACCATTCCAGTATTTGCTCAAGTCATTTGTGGGAAACTATGGAATCCAGATACCCCGCATGCCATTTTAATCCGTCTTCTCCCATAGCCTAGTGCAGTGTCTTCATCAATGTACAAGGCCGCTCAGTGTAGTGTATTCGAATTTGTATACGTTCTGTGAGGTCTCTTGATTTCAATTTATACATCCGTCGCAAGAAGTTGACCAACTGACACAGAAAATGCAGCATTTTCATGTACGTTAGTTACTTTGATTCTGGATGTACACTTTTTATTTTCACTACTACTAGTTTTAGTCATCCATTTGGAAAGCCTCTGAAGTATGATCAAGGTCGCAAGGTCGCCATATCTCTCCGCACTTCAGAACGTTTGGAGCATGATGGGCAGGGCCCTCCAACAAGCTCGGGATTTTGACGATCAAAGACGCCAGTTTTACAGAATTTGGCACGATGTGCCTCAGCAGGACATCCAACAATTCCATCGATGCAGAGCCGAATAACTGCTTGCATAAGTATCAAAAGTACACCAATGCGTTAAAGACTTGCTCAATTTGTTAAATTCTTTCTCTTGAGTATATCATCCAGTTTTTCTGAAATTGTAATCATTTGTTTTTCTGTGCATGTACAGCACTTCTCCCGATTTCCGTCCCATTCACGATATTCCTTCGTGGTGCGCCAGTTTTTTTTCTTGGTTGTATTAACAATGCGAAAAAGTAATTGTACCCCTGCTACAGAAGATGAGAAATGTATACCAGTTAGGTTCCCTTCAGAGTATGCTGACGCAACAGTCCATACTTAACACTCATAGGGCTCTTGTCCACGAGAAGAATATCCGCCGGCCACCAGTCCGGCAGATTCGCCGGGATTGTAGTGACACAGTGTTTCTTATGAGGGCTTGTCCACGGGACGACACGGCAAAACAACCGGCCCGGCTGCTGGATGCAGCTCCGGTTGCCCACTGCAACGCCGGCAGCGGGACGGTGCGCCGGGTTCTCAGTTGGACATGTTGGAACACGTCTCCGTGTCCACGAGCCGGCAGCTCGCCGGGTGCCGGGAGAGTTTAGTCGCGCCTGGAGCCGTCATACGTGCTACCTGTTGTTTCAAGATGACTGCTGAACTGAATATTGATTGTGAAGTTTTGATTGCGTTGGTGGAGGTACGACTAGTCCTGTGGGATAAGACAACCGAAGAATATATGGATAGACGCCTGATTTGGAAGCGTGGAAGGATTTGTGTACACATCTTAAAGAATATTTTAAAACGCTTGGAGATAAGGAAAGAAATGATATAGGTATGTAGTTTAACTTCATCTCAAATTTATTTTGTTTGATTTAACATTGCACACCACATTCCTTCTCTCTGCACTATTGTTTGTTTCACATAAAATATGAATATATTAGGCGAACATATCTTGCCACGGAATTTTCCCATTTTCACAAACAAAGTAATTAGCGAACTGATTTCTGATAGTGTTCGCTGACACGCCATCTCATACTGCTTGTGTACGTGGCAGTTCTCGCCTGTCAGAGTCCACATCTACAGTCGTATCCGCAAACAGAGTATTAAGACCCTCTTCTTTATGGATGAAATTTTGTAGAACAATACAAGCCTTCACTATGTCAATCGCAAAATCAGTGGAGACATTTAAAGGTCGGTGAAAATTCCTCCATTTACTGGCCATTATGCCAAAAGCACACTCTACAAATTGCCTTGCTTTGCTTAAGCGATAGTTAAAAATACGCTTAATGATATCAAGATCTCGCCCACCACAGGGACGAAGTAAATTATTATACAATGCAAACGCTTCATCTGCAACGAAAACATAAGGCAATCCCCCTGGAATATTTTGGAATACCCTAGGAGGATGTAGGTTCAGTGTGTTTTTGTCTGCAACTTTTTCCATAAAGACGTTTCATTCAAAACACTTGAGTCACAATCTTTACCATAGGCACCGACATCCACATAAATAAAATTATAATTTGTATCCACTACCGCCGTCAGGACTAACGAATAATAGCCATTGTAATTGAAAAACATTGATCCACTTTATTGTGGTTTGATAACTCTGATATGTTTACCATCAATGGCCCCTACGCAGTTTGGAAATGTTGCACTGTTTTCAGACTGACGCGCTATATTCAGCCAGTCATTTTCCTCCAGAATGGGCGTATATGTGTTATGCAATAACAACCACACCTTCATACAAACCTCACCTACAATTCTAGTAATTGTTTTTATTCCCAGTGTGAAATTTTAATGGAGATCGGTTAAAGTATTTCCTGTTGCAAGGTACCTGAAATGAGAAAAACATTTGGGTTTGATTCTACTCAGGCTTTCTTTTCTTTTTAGGAAAGATGGTAGTAAAAAATGGGCAAACATAAGAGATAACTGGATGAAATGCCACAGGAAATTAAACGAGGGAAATAAGAGCGGTTCTGGAGCAAGCAAGAAGCGGCAATACTTATTTTATGAGCAGCTACATTTTCTAAAAAAAAATAGCTGACAGACGAGAAACCTCATAAAATATGCCGGATAATAGTGATGACGTAAACCCCGCTGACAATCAGTCTGAAAAACATTGTTACCAAGTTAAAGAAAAGCCGCAGAAAAACAAAAGAGCTACAAATGAGTTGGACAGAAAAATGATGACTATCATTGAAGCCTCTATTGAGCAGGGCCACAGTAGAAGTATGTCTTTTTTTGGGGATATTACCCCAACTGTAGATAAATTTAACCATGATGATATCGTAGACTTCCAGTACGAAGTCATGAAACTTATAAAAATAATTAGGTCGAAACCACAATACAGAAACATGCATCAGCAATCTGCCCAAGATTCCTGGAACTATGTCTCACAGGAATACCAAACTTTTGGTGGTACATCATCGTACCATACACCAAGGCCAAATCAAGATAGCAACTACTTGGCGTACACCTCTGCAGAACACTATCAAGTATCAACTTGTACAAGGCCACCGAATGAAGACATGTCTTTGGAAACCTATGCAAGTCCTGCATCCACCGTATCCAACATTTCCGAGACATTTGATTTTTTAAACAAATTCTAAATCGAACATTGTTTTTTCGTCTTAATGGCTATAAGAAAACCCTCTTCACTGTCATTCTTCTTTGTTTATCAAGAGCGTTTTTAAATTGTGGTGTTAATTTTTGATACAGCAGATTAATAGTTTCTAATAAGTAAATTTCAATTGTGTACTTACCGTAGTGTCACTGCAAGCATTTCAGTAGGAGATATGCAGTTTCAAAAATGGCTCTGAGCACTATGAGACTAAACATCTGTGGTCATCAGTCCCCTAGAACTTAGAACTACTTAAACCTAACTAACCTAAGGACATCACACACATCCATGACCGAGGCAGGATTCGAACCTGCGACCGTAGTGGTCACGCGGTTCCAAACTGAAGCGTCTAGAACCGCACGGCCACACCGGCCGGCGATATGCAGTTTCGCATATTGATGTCTTCATGTTGCAAATGAGATTGTAAAATTGACAGTAATTTGTCAAACGTTGTTTTTGACATCCTGTAAAAATTACAGTGCTTTGTGTTGTCCTGTCGTAGTTTTTCATGTAGCGTACTGAAGGCATCAAAATAAATCGATCTTGCGGCACACGATGCACCCAATACTTCCTACGACGACGCTGTTTCTTTTTGTAAAAATAATATAGTGCAACGAGAGTGCAAAGGTTGCTGTTATCCATCCTACTGCTCCGCTGCATACAACTCGACTGCAGCATTTCCGGCGCCGTCTTCGTGGACAAGGGCGTCCGGTTTTCTACCGGCCGTCAGAAACGCCGGTCCGACGAATATTCTTGTCGTGGACAAGAGGCCGTACACAACCGTTCGTTCGACGAAAGATCCATACCCGCAGACTGGAAAGTTGCACAAGCCACACCAATATTCAAGAAAGGTAGTAGGAGTAATCCACTAAACTACAGCCACATGTCATCAACGTCGATATGTAGCAGGATTCTCGAACATATATTGTGTTCGAGCATTATAAATTACCTCGAAGAGAAAGGTCTGTTGATACACATCGTTCTTGTGACACACAACTTGCTCTTTACTTACACGAAGTGTTGAGTGCTATTATCAAGGGATTCCAAATTGATTACGTATTTCTAGATTTGCGGAAGGCTTTTGACACCGTACTAGACAAGTGGCTTGTAGTGAAATTGCATGGTTATGGAATATCGTCTCAGTTATGCGACTGGATTCATGATTCTGTCGGAGAGGTCACAGTTCGTAGTACGTGACGGAAAGTCATCGAGTAGAACAGAAGTAATTTCTGGGGTTCCCCAATGTAGCGTTATATGCCATTTGCTGTTCCTTACCTTTGTAAATGATTTAGGAGACAATCCGAGCAGCCGTCGTAGGTTGTTTGCAGATGAGGCTGTCGTTTAGCCTCTAGTAAAGTCATCAGAAAATCAAAACAAATTGGAAAACGATTTAGAAAAGATATCTGTATTGTGCGAAAATTGGCAATGGACCCTAAATAACGAAATGTGTGAGATCATTCACATGAGTGCTAAATGGAATTCGTTAAATTTCGATTACACGATAAATCAGTCAAATCTAAACGCCGTAAATTCAGTCAAATGCCTAGGAATTACAATTACGAACTGCTTAAATTGGAAAGCACAGTGAGAAAATGTTCGAGGATGGCAAACCGAAGACTGCGTTTTATTGACAGAATACTTAGAAAATGTAACAGATCTACTAAAGAGATGCCTACACTACGCTACGACTGTCGGTCGGTCCTCTTTTGGAGTACTGCTGCGCGGTATGGGATCCTTACCAGATAGGATTCATGGACTACATCGAGAAAGTTCAAAGAAGAGTAGCAAGTTTTGTATTATCGTGAAATAGGGGAGAGAGTGCCACTGAAATGATACAGGATTTTGGCTGGACATCATTAAAACAAAAGCGTTTTTCGTTGCGGCGGAATCTTCTCACTACTTTTTAATCACCAAGTTTCTCCTCCGAATGCGAAAATATTTAGTTGCCACCCACCTGCATAGGGAGAAACATCATAGTAAATTGAGGGAAATCAGAGCTAGCACGGAAATATGTAGGTGTTCGTTTTATCCGCGCGCTATCGAGATTAGAATAATACAAAATTATTGGAAGGTGATTCGATGAAACCTGTGCCAGGCACTTAAGTGTGATTTGCAGAGTACCCATGTAGATGTAGGTGATTAGATAACTTCAAGAAAACCATGTTAATGACAAGACTGTACTGAAACAGGTTTGCGTTCGTGCGGTACATCATTCAGAAAAAGTAAATGTGAAATTCCCAGCCTTACGATGACATTTTGTATGCTGGCAACTTAGTGTGCTGCCGCCGGGTACGATGTTACGCAACTTTTGTAGCTCCAGCAACAACAACTCCTCGGAGGTGTCTCGTCCGCCAGAAGGACTCGTACTGAGTCACCGCAGCTGCGACGCAGGTTTCCGTGAATTGGAGACCGACCTTTGTCAGAGCGCTACACATACATCCCAGGCAAAATACTTTAGCGAATCAAACTGGCTTACCTGATCACGTGGGGTCTGAGTCATCGATATGTATGGGGAAGTGCAGTTTGGCTCAAACAAGGCCGGAAATTGTTTTTCTTGCTGCACAGGCAATAAATCAAACTAGTGCGATACGGCCGCACGTGTTCAAGATGTACAGTGATGATGTAGTAGGATTTTGGTTGGCTCTGAGCACTATGCGACTTAACTTCTGAGGTCATCAGTCGCCTAGAACTTAGAACTACTTAAACCTAACTAACCTAAGGACATCACACACATCCATGCCCGAGGCAGGATTCGAACCTGCGACCGGAGCGGTCGCTCGGCTCCAGACTGTAGCGCCTAGAACCGCACGGCCACTCAGGCCGGCTAGGATTTTGGGACACATACTGTTTTCGAACCATACGCATTATCTCGAAGAAAACAATTTGTTGACATCAACCAACACGGATTGAGGAAATATCATTCTTGTGAAACACAACAAACTCTTTATTCATACAAAGGAAAGTGTGCTATTAACAAGTGATCTCGATGATATATGCGATACCTAGATTTTCAGAAGGCTTTCGTCACTGTTCCTGAAAAGCGACATCAAACTGCGTGCCTTAGGTGTATCGTCTCAGTTGTGCAGCTGGATTCGTGATTCCTTGCCAGAAACGTCATAGTTTGTAGTAACTGGCTGAAAGTCATCTAGTAAAACTGAATTTATATCTGGCGTTCCGCGAGGAGGTGTTATAGCCCCTCTCCTGTTCCTGGTCTATAGTAACGATTTAGGAGACCATACGAGCAACCCTCTTAGCCCGTGTGCAGATGATCGTTTCATTTAAGGTCACGTAAAGTCATCAGATGACCAAAACCAATTAACCAATTGCAAAATGATTTAGACAAGATATCAGTATGGTGTGAAAAGTGGCAATCGACTCTAAATAATGAAATGTGTGAAGTCATCCAGTCCAATGCGAAAATGTTTTATTGGCGTCAATCTACATATGGAGAGAAGATCATCGTAATAAAATAATAGAAATGAGAGCTCGCACGGAAAGATGTGAGTGCTCGTTTTTCCAGTGCGCTGTTCGAGAGTATAATGGTAGATGAATAGCTTGAAGGTGGTTCGATGGATCCCCTGCCAGGTCCTTAATTGTCAATTTCTGAGTGGTCATGTAGATGTAGATGAAGCAAAACATTACGACCACATGCATAACAGCGTCTTGGTCCATCTTCTGAACGCAGTGCAGCAGCGATTCTGCGTGTCTGGGCAGCATAAGGTATTGTCAGATGGTTTGTGTGCGTGGTGACGCTCTGTAGCGGTACAGGTGTCTGCAGTTGGCTTCAGATGAGAGATATTCGGTGGTCCAGACAATAAACTGAGTTCACTATGATGCTGCTCGAGCTACTGTAGCACGATTCTGCGCTTATGGCAAGGACGTTATCCTGCTGTGGAAGATGTCATCGCCTTCAGGGAAGATGAAGGGATTCAGGTGGTCAACACTAATGTTTACGTGATATGGTGCCTCCGTTTACTACCACGGGCTCCGTGAAAGACCGGGTGAATGCCCCGCATAACATAATACTGACCCCACCGAAGTGCGTCAGTGAGGCGGTGCATGTTTCGAGCAACTGTTTGCTTGCATGACAGTGTATCTGAATACAACCATCGATCCAGTGTAACGTAAAACTTGATTCACGTGATCATCCAATACGTGTTTCCCTTAATCTTCAGTCCAATGTCGATGATCCCATTTCCTTTTCAATCGTAACTGACGATTTCTTTAGGTCAGCATGTGACCATTTAGCTATGGTTACCTACGGAGCCTCACGTTCAACGGTGTGCTCCAAACACTTGTGCCTGCAACATGGTTGTAGTCTGTCATCACACCTGCTACAGATCACCGCCTGTGTTGCTTTACAGAGCCTCTGACCTGCACGTTCGGTGATGACACATGGACGTCTTTGTAACCTACTGGTGATTTCCCGGACGTTCAGCCACAGTCTATAGATTCTCAGGACTGTAGCCAACAGCTTCGCAGTTTCCGAGATGCTGATTCCATGGCTCCGGGCCATAACAATCTGTCCTTTATCATAGTCGCTTACACCAGTGGATTTCGCCTTTGCGGATCGTATCGTTGCTAGACTGATTCCCCAATTGCCTGTGCTCCGCTTATACGTGGTTAAACACGACAGACAAGGCGCGTGTGTTACGACTGTGTGTGGCGAGAACGTCGCTGCCGATGACTCGTAGGGGGGCAGCGAGGACGGACGTCCTTCGGCGCCTGGCACAGGCCGTCTCCGTGCTGCCCACGCACGCCCTAGCACGCGCCACGCGGCGGACATTCTTCCTCGCCGTGTTCTGCAGTCTGCGCATTCTCCACGTTTGCCGTGCATTCACACAGCCAATCGGCCGTGTAATTTCTCTGCTGACGCCTTCTTTCAGCAGGCACGCCAGCGTATCGTTAAAGCGCTGCACGGCTCATAGCTCGGCGCTTACAGGAGAAAAGGAAAGTGTCGTTTCTTTGCTAGATGTAAGCCACTTCTGAGACGGAGGAAAAGAGTCAGGCGGCCGTGGCAACCAAGGAAGACTATCAGGGTCACCAAAAAGAGGGCGAGCTGTGACTGTACCTTTCCTTCTTTTTCTGTCATCCGCTCGCCGCAAAACTTTAATTCGGCAGCAGAATAGAACACACACACAACACAAATTCATAACACTTACAGACGTAAAATTTACCTTAAAGGCATCAGTAAGAGGGTCCGGTAATTGCATTAGAGTACTATCAGAATATTTAGCTCCTATTTTGGTGTTCTGTTCATTACTTGGTGCACATTAATGAAGTTTATTGAGTGGGTTTTCACAAAAACCCTCTGAGAGTAAAGTGCCTGAGAGTACACTTCGTTAATTACCTTATTGCTGGTTACTAAAAATATCTTATTAACGTACTAATAGCTACGGGGTTACGAATTTATTTTTTTTCATTTTTAAGTTTACGTACCTCTATCGGTTACAACTGAATCCTTATAGAACCACTTTGTTGTCCGTTTGTTAAAACCATTTTTCTCAGGAAGAGGGAGTGGTATCAAGTTTAAATTTATGTCAAATACTAAGGTCTGCCGCCGGCCGGTGTGGCCGTGCGGTTCTAGGCGCTTCAGTCTGGAACCGCGTGACCGCTACGGTCGCAGGTTCGAATCCTGCCTCGGGCATGGATGTGTGTGATGTCCTTACGTTAGTTAGGTTTAAGTAGTTCTAAGTTCTAGGTGACTGATGACCACAGATGTTAAGTCACATAGTGCTCAGAGCCATTTGAACCATTTTAAGGTCTGCCGCTCCTTCACAGTGTAAAAAATTTAAGCTTCTAAGCCGATGCAATCAAAAGATACATCCATTTATGCCACATATTTTCATTTTCGCAAAGTGTTATCAAAACCTGTGGATGAATTATATATAAATCTACACCTACACACATCAAAAAAGTTTTGCATCACCTCGGTTCCGAGAATTTCGGAACCTGTACGGAAAAGTGGAATGGAGGTCAATATAAACATCATTTCCACCCTTTTTATTGCTAATGAAAATCACAAATTGCGTATTGTACCACCATATAGCGAGACCTTCAGAGGTGATGGTCCAAATTGCTGTACACACCGGTACCTCTAATACCCAGTAGCACGTCCTCTTGCATTGATGCATGCCTGTATTCGTCGTGGTATACTATCCACAAGTTCATCAAGGCGCTATTGGTCCACATTGTCGGCGATTCGGCGTAGATCCCTCAGAGTAGTTGGTGCGTCACATCGTCCATAAACAGCGCTTTTCAATCCACCCCAGGCATGTTTGATAGGGTTCATGTCTGGAGAACATGCCGGCCACTCCAGTCGAGCGATGTCATTATCTTGAGGGTTGTCATTCACAAGATGTGCTCGATGGGGTCGCGCATTGTCGTCCATGAAGACGAATGATGCCTCGCCAATATGCTGCTGATATGGTTGCACTATCGGTCCTAGGATGGCATTCACGTATCGTACAGCCATTACGGCGCCTTCCATGACCACCAGCGGCGTATGTCGGCCCCACATAATGCCACCCCAAAACAGCAGGGAACCTCCACCTTGTTGCACTCGCTGGACAGTGTGTCTAAGGCGTTCAGCCTGACCGCCGTATCGTACAGCCGTTACGGCGCTTTCCATGACCACCAGAGGCGTATGTTGGCCCCACATAATACCACCCCAAAACAACAGGGAACCTCCACCTTGTTGCACTCGCTGGACAGTGTGTCTAACGCGTTCAGCCTGACCGGGTTGCCTCCAAACACGTCTCCAACGATTGTCTGGTTGGAGGCATATGCGACTCTCGTCGGTGAAGAGAACGTGATACCAATCCTGAGTGGTCCATTCGGCATGTTGTTGGGCCCATCTGTACCGCGCTGCATGGTGTCCTGGTTGCAAGATGGACCTCGCCATGGACATCGGGAGTGAAAAAATTGGCTCTAAGCACTATGGGACTTAACATCTGAGGTCATCAGCCCCTAGACTTAGAACTACTTAAACCTAACTAACGTATGGACATCACACACATTCATGCCCGAGGCAGGATCTAAACCTGCGACCATAGCAGCAGTGCGGTTCCGGACTTAAGTGCCTAGAATCGCTCGACCACAGCGGCCGGCCTCGAAAGTGAAGTTGCGCATCATGCAGACTATTGCGCCCAGTTTGAGCGTAACACAACGTCCTGTGGCTGCACGAATAGCATTATTCATAATGGTGACGTTGCTGTCAGGGTTCCTGGGAGCCATAATCCGTAGGTAGAGGTCATCCACTGCAGCAGTAGCCCTTGGGCGGCCTGAGCGAGACATCTCATCGACGGTTCCTGTCTCTCCTTATCTCCTGCATGTGCGAACTACATCGCTTTGGTTCACCCAGAGACGCCTGGACACTTCCCTTGTTGAGAGCCCTTCCTGGCACAAAGTAACAAAGCGGAGTGATCGAACCGCGATATTGACCGTCTAGGGCATGGTTGAACTACAGACAACGCGAGCCGCGTACCTCCTTCCTGGTGGAATGACTGGAATTGATCGGCTGTCGGGCCCCCTCCGTCTAATGGGCGCCGCTCATGCATGATTGTTTACATCTTTGGGCGGGTTTAGCGACATCTCTGAACAGTCAAAGGGACTGTGCCATTGACACAATATCCACAGTCTACGTCTACCTTCAGAAGTTCTGGGAACCGGGATGATGCAAAACCTTTTTTTGGTGTGTGTACATCTACATGGATACTCTGCAAATTACAGTTAAGTGCCTGGCGCAGGGTTCATCGAATCACGTTCGCAATAATTCTGTACTATTCCAGTCTTGTACAGCGGGAGGAAAAAACGAACACCTGTGCCTTTCCGTGCCTGCTTTGATTTTCCATATTTTATTATGAAGATCGTTCTCCCTATGTAGGTCGGCGTCAGAAAATTATTTTCGCATTCTGAAGAAAGAATTGGGTTTGAAGTTACGTGAGAAGATTCTGTCGCAACGAAAAGCGACTTTGTCTTCATGATGTCCATCCCAAATCCTGTATCATTTCAGTGACACTCTGTGCCCTATTTTGCGATACTACAAAACGTGCTGCCCTTCTGCCCTTCTCTGAACTTTGTCGATGTACTCCGTCAGTCCTATCTGGTAAGGACCCCACACCGCGCAGCAGTATTCTAAAAGAGAACGGAAAAGTGTAGTGTAAGCAGTCTCTTTAGTAGATCTGTAGCATTTTTTAAGTGTCCTGCCGGTAAAACGCAGTCTTTTGTTAGCCTTCCCGACAGCAATGTGTTCCTTCCAATTTAAGTTGTTCGTATTTATAATTGTTAGGTATTTAGTGAGAATTTACAGTCTTTAGACTTGACTGATTTATCGTGTAACAGAAGTTCAACGGATTCCTTACAGCACTCATGTGGATGACCTCACACTTTTCTTTATTTGGGGTCAATTGCCAAAACGCATATGCATAGTTACTTTTGTTCGGAACTATCAGAGCGCAAGTTCTATTCGCACTCCTCCTGCGGGTTCCCCTCCCCTTTCCCCCCCTTCCCCCTCCTGAAGGGGTAAATTGGGCTGATGAGAGAGCTTATGGTCTTTTCAACCACTGGTTTGGTTGTTATGTTTGGAGTCCATTCATTTATAAATTAGGAGAAAGTATTTTCAATTTATTGTCTACTGTTATTTCTGATTCTGATTCTGATTCTGATCTTGGGTATGCTAAAAGGCCGGCATTCTTCTTGCAGACGATGGAAACTCATTTAAAACCTCACCTGGAACTATGCTATTGTTTGATTATTACTTTCTACTTTTTCTATCTTGTCTCTCCTCTAGGAAATGGTTGATGTTCTTAGCTAGTACTATTCTGTCTCGTTGTAGTTTTTGTCTGTTTTTCTTAAGCATTGGACTACTGTAATGTGGCTTGTAAATCTGTTGAAATCTTGAAGATCTAAGAGTCATGATTTTGTCTTTAAGAGATACGCCGTCAGTGCATTGGCACTTAATCTATTAAGTCTGATTTTACCAGCAAGTTCGTCGAGTCAGTATTTTAAGGCTCTCATGTTGACTGTTTCGTGTCTCGCATTTTTTTTTTTTTTTGGCGTTAATGTGCTACATATTAGGATTCTTTTTTCTGTGCTCAATAATGTTTTTGTTTGGTTTCGGTCAGCCCTCTAGGTACCCGCTGCGTGTTAAAGAATCAGTGTAACATGGGTCTTGTATGTATGAAATAGTGTTTTGTTTGAAGCAGCGTTAATGCGTTCTCTAATAAGTTTTACAAGTGCGAATCGTCGCATACTTTTGCGGTGATGTTGATGTGAGGCTTGCATGATGGTTCGGGATCCGTACTCAATCCGAGGTTTCTAGGTTCAATTCTTGTTTTTATGAAAAAACGTATTTACATTTCGGATCGCCAACCCGTACACACAAGCACTCGTTTATATTTTCACTGTCTACTCTAAGGAGCAAAGAACGCCGTTTTATGATTCGACCCTTTAAAGAGTCCCGGTTCTTTCCAGACAAATGTCCCGGAAGCTGGAAATGGGGAAAAGGGAATTCACATAGGGAACATTCGTCTGGAAACCATGGAAAACCTCCAGATAATCTTACTTATGTCTGTGACAATGTAATCAGTTATCCCAGACAAAAATTGAATACCAAATAAATACGGAAATGTTCATTTGATTTAGCCATCGAGAACGCTTCTAAATACAGAGGGCTGCAAAGTACATTCTGAAATGGTGCATGGCACAGACCAATTTTTCCAAAATTTTGTGTACTGTCAATACTTTTCCAGTGACCAAAGATATGCGACTAAGCTTCCGATGGTATTATGAGCAGAGACGGCAACTAGTACTGTAAACTCTGACTCAGCTGAAATTTTATGCAGAACGGTTACTACTCCTCCTTAAATATTACGGAATGCGTCCTTGTAATGATTGATGATGCTAAATTCGTGATGATTTGCTGTAACATAGGAGTTTTCTGAATCCATATGTATGTGTGTAGGGGCAGCCGCCGAGCCGAGAGGACGCGCAGCAGAGCGGCAACAGCAGCACTTGTCTGATAAACTGTAAATTAACTTAGTCTGTATTTTTTGTTCACGTGCTTCTGCAAAGAAGTGAATTGTAAGTGTGTATTTTACTGTGTAGACTAGTGGTTATAAAATTAATCGTAGTTTCTGTTTTTGCATAATCTTGCGAATATCCTTGTGTAGTGCGGCTTCCTAGCGTAAATTTTCCGTGTAGATAAATTTATTTCTGTTTAATAGCATGCGGCCTCAGAGTTCAGTGATAAATCTGCACACCAACTTTTAGTGTTACTTTATTCTCCTTTGATATATTTTAAAACTCAGTAGCGCCATTTGAGACATCATATCTATTTTATACACGTTACGATATGGCTAGGGACTGTGCTTGTTGTGAGCGGACACAAGGAGAGTTGGCTGCTGTCCGTAAACAGCTGGAGCTGTGTTGACTACCGTCGACAAACTTCTAGTTAGCTCGAAGTTGCGGTGACGTCGGGGCGCAGTGACGAGAGCTGCGACACCTTTGGTGCCACTGGAATCCCCTGGTGACCCGGACGTCACTGCGGCTTCCGATACGCAGCGTCTGACCGGTCCGTCCTCACTCCAGAGTGGGTTGCAGACAGTGGTGGGTTCGCGTGTCACTGGGCGGAAGGCGAAAGAGGGAGAAGGCCGTGCGGCTGGCTCCCTACGTCTTAGCAACAGGTACGAGGTGCTTCCCAGTGTTGATGATATCCAAGAGCCAGCATGGGATGCCTCTCCTGTTGGGCCAGCAGTCGTTTTTTCTGCCCAGTCCGGACAAGTATAGAGGATGGGTATGCTAATCATTGGGAGCTCCAATGTTAGGCGGGTGATGGGACCCCTCAGGGAGATAGCAGGCAAGACGAGAGGGAAGTCCAGTGTGCACTCGGTATGTTTGCCGGGAGGTCTCATCCCTGATGTGGAGGAGGCCCTGCCGGCGGCTATCGAGCGGACTGGGTGCAACCAACTGCATGTAGTGGTACATGTCGGCACGAAAAACGCCTGCCGCTTGGGTTCTGAGGCCATCCTCGGCTCCTTTCGGCGGTTGGCTGATTTGGTGAAGGCAACTAGCCACTCACGCGGGGTGCAGGCTAAACTGTCTATTTTTAGCGTCATACCCAGGGTTGATCGCGGTACTCTGGTTTGGAGCAGAGTAGAAGAGCTAAACCAGAGCCTCAGACGGCTCTGCGACGGTATCGGATGTGAATTTCTCGACCTCTGCTATCGGGTGCAGAATTGTAGGGTTCCGTCATCGGGTCAGGCGTGCACTGCAGGCACGAAGCGGCTACTAGGGTAGCGGAGTGCGTGTGGCGTGCACATGTGGCTTTTCTAGGTTGTAGGACCCCTCTCTAGGGAGCATACACGATTTGCTGTTAAATCGGCCACAGCGACCTCAGAGAATCTTGGTCCTCGCAGATCAGAGATAGAGAAGATTAATATGTTTTTAGTAAAACGCGCCGGCCGGGGTGGCCGAGCTGTTCTAGGCGCTACAGTCTGGAACCGCGCGACCGCTACCGTCGCAGGTTCGAATCCTGCCTCGGGCATGGATGTGTGTGATGTCTTATGTTAGTTAGGTTTAAGTAGTTCTAAGTTGTAGGGGACTGATGACCTTAGAAGTTAAGTCCCATAGTGCTCAGAGCCATTTTTTAGTAAACTGCAGGAGCATTCAAGCAAAGGTCCTAGAAATAGTATCGCTTATTGAAGGTTAAAATGCACAGATAGTATTGGGAACAGAAAACTGGTTGACGCCAGACGTCAATGACAAGGAAATCCTAAGTTCAGCCTGGAATGTTTATCTTAAGGATATGCTAGTCGCCAATGGTGGCGGCGTGTTTATTGCCATAAAAAATTCGATAAAATCTAGCGAGGTTATCCCGGATTCCGAATGTGAATTTATCTTGATGAAACTGAGTATCAAAGAACGGCAAAAATGGTGATCGGATGCTTTTATAGACCACCTGGGTCAGGATCTGTAGTTGTAGAGCGCTTAGGACAGAGCTTGCAGAATATCATCAGTAATTTTCCTGATCATGCCATTGTAATAAGTGGTGACTTCAATTTGCTAGGTATAGATTGAGAGTGTTATGCCATCAAAACTGGTGCCAGAGACACGGAACCGTGTGGCATTGTTCTGGATGTCTTGTCCGAAAATTACCTTTAGCAGATAGTTATAGCACCAGCTCGTTAGGGTAACATCTTAGACCTCCTGGCAACAAACGGACCTGAACTTATCGAATCAGTTAACGTAGAGGAAGGTATCAGTGATCATATGGCTGTGACACCATCTATAACGTCGAGTCCTCTAGGAATGTTAAGAAAGGTAGAAAGATATATTTGCTCAGCAAGGCTGACAGGATAAAGCTTTCAGAATATCTTAGCAGTCAGCATCAAATATTCGATGATGAGGATGAAGATGTGGAGAACAAATGGAAAAAATTCAAATGCATCGTTCAATACGCCCTAGACAGGTATGTTCCGAGTAAGGTTTTAAGAGATGGGAAAAATCAGCCATTGTTTAATAGTCGTGTTAGAAAAGCGCTACGTAAACAAAGAGCACTTCATCTCAGATTCAAGAGAAGTAAGAAGCTAGCGGACAAACAAAAGCTGGACGAAGCGAAAATGAGCGTAAGGAGAGCAATGAGAGAAGCGTCCAATCATTTCCAAAGTAAGACGTAGTCAACCGTCCTGAGTAAAAACCGTGAGAGATTTTGGTTGTATGTAAAATCAGTAAGTGGTTCAAAATCATCTATTCATTCTCTCAGCGACCACACCGGCAGTGAAACGGAAGATAACAGAGATAATGCCGAAATACTGAATTCGGTCCGATCGCGGGACTGAAAAGCAGCTACAATCGCTTAGTAGTGGAAAGGCTTCAGGACCAGATGAGATACCTATAAGATTCTATAAAGATTATGCGAAAGAACTTACTCCCCTTGTATCAGTATTTTATCGTAGATCGTTTGAGCAACGAAAGGTATCTTAACGACTGTAAAAAAAGCGCGGGTCATTCGCGTTTTTAAGAAAGGCCGTAAGACAGATCCACACAATTATAGACCTATATCGCTGACGTCAATCTATTGTAGAATTATGGAACATGTTTTATGCTCAAGAATTATGATGTTCTTGGAAACTGAAGAGCTCCTCTATAAAAATCAACATGGATTGCGCAAACAGAGGTCCTACGAAACTCAGCTCGCTTTGTTCCTCCATGAGATCCACAGCGCAGTGGACAACCGCGCTCAGGCTGATGCCGTGTTCCCTGATTTCAGTAAGGCATTTGACACCGTCCCGTATTGTCGTTTAATGAAAAAAATACGAGCTTACGGAGTATCAGAGCAGACCTGCGATTGAACTCAAGACCTTCATGCAGGTAGAACTCAACACGTCGCTCTTAACGGAACAAAATCGACGGATGTAAAGGTAATATCCGGAGTACCACAGCGAAGTGTGATAGGACTGTTGCTGTTTACAATATATATAAATGATCTAGTAGAAAGCGTCGGATGCTCTTTAAGGCTATTCGCACATAACGCAGTTGTTTATATCAAAGTAGCAACGCCTCAAGATAGTAAGGATTTGCAGCACGACCTGCAGAAAATTGATGAATGGTGCAGACTCTGGCAGTTGACCCTGAACATAATATAACATATTGCGCATAAATAGGAAAAGAAATCCACTACTGCACAGCTGCACTGTTGATGAAAAACAGCTGGAGACAGCGTCTACCGTGAAATATCTAGGCGTAACTATCCAGAGCGACCTTAAGTGGAATGACCATGTAAAACAGATAGTGGGAAAAGCTGACACAGGGCTCAGATTCATTGGAAGACTCTTAAGGAAATGTAACTCATCCACGAAAGAAGTATCTTATAAGGCGCTTTTTTGCCCGATTCTTGAGTATTGTTCATCTATCTGGGGTCCCTATCTGGTAGGACTTATAGAGAAGATACAGAAGATCCAACGAAGAGCGGCTAGTTTCGTCACGGGACCGTTTAGCTGGTGAGAGAGCGTTACGGATATCCTAAACAAACTCCACTGGCAGATGTTACAAGAGAGACGTTGTGCATCGCGGAGAGATTTACTACTGAAATTTCGGGATAGCACTTTTCAGGAGGAGTCAGACAACATATTACTCCCTCCTCCCTCCCATATACATCTCGCGTATTGACCACAAGAAGGAAATTCGAGAAATTAGAGCCAATACAGAGGCTTACCGACAATCATTCTTCCCATGCACTGTACGCGAGTGGAAAAGGATTGGAGGGATCAGATGGTGGTACCGAAAGTACCCTCCGCCGCAAACCAATAGGTGGCTTTCGGAGTATCATGTAGATGTTGATGTAGAACAGTTTACGACGGTATGCTCACATGGTATGGATATTAAATGCAAACACTGATTTCATTCACATAACATCAAACACCCAGTCTATATTTGAACAAATCGGCAATTGTTCTTTGGTTATAATCACACGCAATTAGACGAACTATCCCCTGTCAACATCACTGCTTATGTATTCTTCCTTACTCAATAATATCTATAGTAACGATGTTCGAAGTAGTAACGTTCTTTCCCTGAATGTGTATAGCGTACCGTACATACGCTCTTGAGCAGTTCCCTTTCAACATTATCACACGACCTCCAAAAGACTGCTCTCATTTTACCCCATCTTTCACACCGATAACTATTTCTCTGTGTGTGTTCTACTGTAACTTTTTGTACCTCTCGTGCATCGTGGAACTCAGTCCCACAACGCTTTACCCTTCTCTCTGCTCCACTGTCGTTCAACTCTTCGTCTCCTTTATCCTATGATTTTACATGGATATTAATTTATCTGGGCGCAGCAGTCAAATTACATAACATATACATGTACAGAATTTACACATGTCATGTAACACAAGTAGCATTAATGTAAGGTAAGGATGAAAAAACACACACAAAGAGAAATTCCATCTCAGAGCCATGACTCGATCGGAATCTGAGCGGATGCTATGATCATCAGCAGCCTTTTGACATCCAGCGCTGTATGCTATATTATCCTTGCATTGTGACGTTCTGTGATAACACTTCCATACAGATCCAGCATGTCTTTTAATGTCACATAACCACCACCGTCGGTATGTCCTACCCGTCTCTCTTCAGCTCTTGAAATGCGGTAAAGAACTTCCGTGCTCCATTTACTCCATTCGTCATATCTTCGACAATTCTTTTTCAGTACAATTATGTTTACAGTTTCAACTGCTCTCTGTTCCGCGATCCATTTTATTATTTTCCTTCCTATCCTAGTAATTCTATAGTAGCACTTCTCCCTGGACTTCGAACTCAGTCATTACATTTAGTAACATTTGTTATCTTTATTTTTGTTGGCAGTCATATATATTTTTCCTTATTCACTCGATTAGCAAGCTCATTGCAGTTGTTATCTCTACCATCAAACACGGTATCAAATGTCATGGTAAGAGGAAGATGAAGACAGTGGAATGGCACTGCTAAATTTCTACTGCTACAGAATTTGCCACAGACCTATTAAAATAACGAGCGTCATCGTTGTCGAGACGAATGTGAAATGATAGGGAGGTAAGATACGGAAATGGTGAGGTGCTGAACATAAAGAAAGTGATCGTTAAACATATTTATTTGCTTCAAACTGGGGCCAAACTTTAAACTACAGAGACAAGCAAGAGCTTCTATGATGGAAGAGAATTGATTTTTCAAATCAAACTGAAACAAGTTCTTCTAACTTTCTAAGTCCCAGAGGTACTTGCTGAATAAAACAACAGTTTTACAATATTAACAGAACGTTAAAGGGCTCAAATGAAAGAATATGAGACTTCTAAAATTACGAAAACGAGCATTGACAAATCATCAGGTGTTACCAGTCGGTTATATGAGCAACAAAATTCAAGTCAAGTAGAGGAGCTAAAGCATATGAATTGGGCGAAACGCGGTGAACGGCTCGATTTCGACCGACGCCCCAGACCGTTGCTCTATTGACTACAGGTTCTAAAACATGCACACAGAAAAATACATCAGATTTACGTTACGTAAGTAGTAAATAGCACAAGGGCCCCAAACACGACAGAGGAAATGAGGGCAGACAACCAAGTCTGTTTGACCCACAAATACTTGTAGTTTAACAGATCACAATTTACATGACGACACAAATGACAGCACAGAAACGGGCCTTCTAATCTGAACTTGCCATGAAAATTATTAAGAAACACTTAAACCTAGAAAGTGCACGCATCAGTAGTGCATGTGATGGTCAAGGTTAAACGGGAATAGCAAAATTAAAAAAATTAAAGCTAGAAAACACACACTCTAGTACAGGTAAACATCGTTTCTTAGCTTTAGTTACTCAAAATAACTTAATAGCAGTGCCTATGAGCTTAATTTGTACACCACAGCACTGAAGATGATCACTATGTGATTGAAAATCGATTTTGCTATCAATAAACCATCAATATTACGGCCAACGCTGACCTTTCTTCTAAAATATACACTTCATTATAGCAAGCAGCACTATTCACCAAGACAACTATTCAGTACAGAGACTGCTACAATTTACAAACAATTTTTCAGCGAAAACTTACAATACGTGAATGTTACAGAAGTAGAAGTGAATAAAACGAACATTCACGTACTGAAAATATGGACTAAGTTTCATTTCCCTCACCTTTCTCTCAAAATTATCTCCAGTGAGAAAATACACGTAAACCTTCTGCTTTCGTAATGTCTGCGACAGCGCTCTGAGAATACCAAAGATAAAAATGTCCACGCCTTACCTCATACAGGCTCATCCGTATCGAAGCAGTCTTATTGGCTCTCGCTACTCTGAAATGCTATTAGTTATTCTTGTTTTGGACCGAGCTGTCCCTAACGATAGGTATTGATATCAGCGCGCGTTCAAAAAGTGACGGGAATTTTGTAATTTCGCGTGCTGCTGTTTTTTCCGATTCGCACGAGTTTTTGATTATGAAAAGTATATGTACTGTCTTTACCATATGGGATAAATAGTCTGTCGATAGCTGTCAAAAACGTTATACGTGTTTTACTAGCATCAGCGGTTATTTATTTGATCTAATCATTGATCAGAGGATTTGTGTTAAATTTTGCCACAAGAACAGAGTAAGGGCATCTCTGTTTTAAAAATTTTACATATTAGTATTTGGTGAATTTGATACGAGTAAAACAAGGGTTTACGAGCGGTGAAAGTGTTTCGAAGAAGGCACTGAAGAGATTGATGGTGACAAGCGCTCTGTTGGCCCCAGCACTTCATTGACCGATGAAATCGTGGATAAAGTGACGGTTTAAACGATCGCCGAAAACACAATCACGAAGTCGCTGATGATGTTGTCACATCAAGTGGCTCATGCCATGAAATTTGTTACATGATTTGGGTACGAAACGTGCACCAACCAAATTTGTTCCAAAATACTTGAATTTCGGATGAAGCCAGCATGTAACATGCGTATGCGGATATCAAAACTGAAGCTTAGTGACAGACCAAAAGAACCTCAGCAAGGATGGTCAAATGTGAAGGTCCTTCGATTTTAACGACGGATTGCACCGTGAGGTTCTGCCCGAAGTCAAACGATCAATAAGCGGTACTACATAAAAGATAAGCGCCATTTGCGTGGAGAAATCTGAAAAAAAAAATCGCACGGATTTGTCATGAAACAATTCATGGATTCTGCAGCACGATAACGCAGCTATTCGCACTCAGTTGCTTGTTCTTGAATTTTTGGCGAAAACAATACTGTAATGATACCCTAGCCTCCATATTCGCCAGGAACGGCAAGATGTTAATTCTCTTGTAATTTACGTCATTCATATTGTTAGACTGGAATCCTTACAGTATTACTGAAACGAGAGAGATCTCATTAGCCCACTAATTCACAGCTCCCTGCGTGGATAACCTGATGTGCATCTGAGCTGTAGACAGGGACGGAGAGATGCGTGAAAATTTCCAGCATTTTTTGCTCGCTGACCAACCTTCAATTTTTAAGCGATTTCCACGTTAAAACTTTGTGTCACTGCCATACGTCGCTTTACAGATGCATTTGAACTTCAGTTCTGAAAGCTGTACTTGATTTTCCAAAAGTGCTCTGGGCAAGTGTAACTCTTGTGTTCATTTCTTTTGCCGTACATCCATGAGTTATCTTCAACTGCCTTAAAGATGAAAATTCATTGGCTGACTCTGTGATCTAACTGTTAGTTTGTAATGTTTCCTTTTCGACGTGTTCGTTATGCATTATTTTAATCGTAGTGAAATTTATTTTCAGACCTTCTTTCACTCTTGTTCTCTTGACTTCTGTTCGTTGTTGAAATCTGCATACACGGGAGACGAATTAGCATACACGGGAGACAAATATTGTAATGTCACCAGCAAAACGAAAGTGGGTCAGATTATTTTCCCATTAATACACTGCTGGCTATTAAAATTGCTACCCCACGAAGATTATGTGCTACAGACGCGAAATGTAACCGACAGGTAGAGGATGCTGTGATATGCAAATGATTAGCTTTTCAGAGCATTCACACAAGTTTGGCGCCGGTGGCGACACCTACAATGGTCTGACATGAGGAAAATTTCCAACCGATTTCTCATACACAAACAGCCGTTGACCAGCGTTGGTTGGTGAAACGTTGTAATGCCTCGTGTAAGGAGGAGAAATGAGTACCATCGCGTTTCCGACTTTGATAAAGGTCGGATTGTAGCCTGTCGCGATTGCGGTTTATCGTATCGCGACACTGCTGCTCGCGTTGGTCGAGATCCATTGACTGTTAGCAGAATATGGAACCGGTAGGTTCAGGAGGGTAATACGGAACGCCGTGCTGGATCCCAACGGCCTCGTATCACTAGCAGTCGTGACAGGTATCTCAGCCGCATGGCTGTAACGGATCGTACAGCCACGTCTGGATCCCTGGGTCAACAGATGGGGACGTTTGCAACCATCTGCACGAACAGTTCGATGACGTTTGCAGCAGCATGGACTATCAGCTCGGAGACCATGGCTGCGGTTACCCTTGACGCCGCATCACAGACAGGAGCGCTTGCGATGGTGTACTCAACGACAAACCTGGGTGCACGAATGGCAAAACGTCATTGTTTCGGATGAATCCAGGTTCTGTTTACAGCATCATGATGGTCGCATCCGTGTTTGGCGACATCGCGGTGAACGCACATGATGATGTATTCGTCATCGCCATACTGGCGCATCACCCGGCGTGATGGTATGGGGTGCCATTGGTTACACGTCTCTGTCACTTCTTGTTCGCATTGACGGCACTTTGAACAGTGGACGTTGCATTTCAGATGTGTTACGATCCGTGGCTCTACCCTTCATTCGATCCCCGCGAAACCCTACATTTCAGCAGGATAATACACGACCGCATGTTGCAGGTACTGTACAGGCCTTTCTGGATACAGAAAATGTTCGACTGCTGCCCTGGCCATCACATTCTCCAGAACTCTCACCAATTGAAAACGTCTGGTCAATAGTGGTCAAGCAACAGGCTCGTTACAATACGCCAGTCATTACTCTTGATTAACTGGGTATCATGTTCAAGCTGCATGGGCAGCTGTATCTGTACACGCCATCCAAGCTCTGTTTGACTAAATGCCCAGACGTATCAAGGCCGTTATTACGGCCAGAGGTTTTTGTTGTGGGTACTGATTTCTCAGGATCGATGGACGCAAACTGCGTGAAAATGTAATCACATGTCAGTTGTAGTATAATACACTCCTGGAAATTGAAATAAGAACACCGTGAATTCATTGTCCCAGGAAGGGGAAACTTTATTGACACATTCCTGGGGTCAGATACATCACATGATCACACTGACAGAACCACAGGCACATAGACACAGGCAACAGAGCATGCAGAATGTCGGCACTAGTACAGTGTATATCCACCTTTCGCAGCAATGCAGGCTGCTATTCTCCCATAGAGACGATCGTAGAGATACTGGATGTAGTCCTGTGGAACGGCTTGGCATGCCATTTCCACCTGGCGCCTCAGTTGGACCAGCGTTCGTGCTGGACGTGCAGACCGCGTGAGACGACGCTTCATCCAGTCCCAAACATGCTCAATGGGGGACAGATTCGGAGATCTTGCTGGCCAGGGTAGTTGACTTACACCTTCTAGAGCACGTTGGGTGGCACGGGATACATGCGGACGTGCATTGTCCTGTTGGAACAGCAAGTTCCCTTGCCGGTCTAGGAATGGTAGAACGATGGGTTCGATGACGGTTTGGATGTACCGTGCACTATTCAGTGTCCCCTCGACGATCACCAGTGGTGTACGGCCAGTGTAGGAGATCGCTCCCCACACCATGATGCCGGGTGTTGGCCCTGTGTGCCTCGGTCGTATGCAGTCCTGATTGTGGCGCTCACCTGCACGGTGCCAAACACGCATACGACCATCATTGGCACCAAGGCAGAAGCGACTCTCATCGCTGAAGACGACACGTCTCCATTCGGCCCTCCATTCACGCCTGTCGCGACACCACTGGAGGCGGGCTGCACGATTGTGGGGCGTGAGCGGAAGACGGCCTAACGGTGTGCGGGACCGTAGCCCAGCTTCATGGAGACGGTTGCGAATGGTCCTCGCCGATACCCCAGTAGCAACAGTGTCCCTAATTTGCTGGGAAGTGGCGGTGCGGACCCCTACGGCACTGCGTAGGATCCTACGGTCTTGGCGTGCATCCGTGCGTCGCTGCGGTCCGGTCCCAGGTCGACGGGCACTTGCACCTTCCGCCGACCACTGGCGACAACATCGATGTACTGTGGAGACCTCACGCCCCACGTGTTGAGCAATTCGGCTGTACGTCCACCCGGCCTCCCGCATGCCCACTATACGCCCTCGCTCAAAGTCCGTCAACTGCACATACGGTTCACGTCCACGCTGTCGCGGCATGCTACCAGTGTTAAAGACTGCGATGGAGCTCCGTATGCCACGGCAAACTGGCTGACACTGACGGCGGCGGTGCACAAATGCTGCGCAGCTAGCGCCATTCGACGGCCAACACCGCGGTTCCTGGTGTGTCCGCTGTGCCGTGCGTGTGATCATTGCTTGTACAGCCCTCTCGCAGTGTCCGGAGCAAGTATGGTGGGTCTGACACACCGGTGTCAATGTGTTCTTTTTTCCATTTCCAGGAGTGTATATTTGTCCAATGAATACCCGTTTATCATCTGCATTTCTTCTTGGTGTAGCAATTTTAATGGCCAATAGTGTATTTGTTCCTCCATTATTTTCCCAGATTCAAGATTTCAAATTTTCCTCTGGTTCTGTAGAGAATAGATTTGGCTTCATGGATCCTTCTTGTCTGGCCCCTTTTTGCCTTTTTGAATTACTCAGTGTCCTTAAGAAGTCTAATGAAAGCTGTACTGTGGGTATACTCAACTGTATAGTAATATAGATTGAACCAGTAACTTGTTACTCAAGGGTTGTTAGTACAGAACTTCTGAAACTGAGCAAAGCTTTCTCGAAATGTGTAAATCTAAAAGAGAGTGGTCATTTAAATATGTTACTCTGTATTATGAATTCATTTCTAATTTTCAAATGCTCCTATGTGCTGTATCCACCTCCAAATCAAGCTTTTTCCCATGCCTGATTAACATTTATTTATACCATATTACTTTAGGTCGCTTTCTTGTCTGTGGTTTGTCTGTTCGAATTTTGCGATTGATTTTATACTAAATTTCGTATAACCTAGGGATTTGAAATTTCAAACATAGTGGACAACAATGCAACTCCTTTTCCTCTCTTTTCTGTGGCGGAGGGTACTTTGTGTATGACTTCTCCGTTCCTGTTCCTGTTCTAGTCGCGAATGGTTCGCGGAAAGAACGATTGCTGGTAAGCCTCTCTGTGAGCTCCAATCTCCCTCATTTTTAGCGAGACGGTGTTTTCGCGAGAAGCAATGTATTGGCTGAGACAGGAGAAGAGAGACTAAAATAAACCTGAAATTTACGACATGTGTGTTGTAAAGTTATCCAAATGTTTGAAATCAATTGAAAAATTTCTCACTGACAAGACTAAAAATAATTACTTAAACTAAAATTAACTTTTAATATACCACTTTTTTAAATTGACTGAAAAGCATAAAATATTTTCTCCTAGCCGATACGGATTCCTACCCCATAGAGATAATCCTGAAAATTCGTTATTGTGAATTCTTAATAGCTATGAAAACACTCGTAAGATTTAAAGCGAAAAACGTGGGGCGCATGCAATATATTTTTGATGCGTGAATAGTTTACCTTCTTACTATTATAGTATTTTCTAATTGATCCCTAAATAGTTCAGTTCCAAAATGGTTCAAATGTCTCTGAGCAGTATGGGACTTAATATCTGAGGTCATCAGTCCCCTAGAACTTAGAACTACTTGAACCTAACTAACCTAAGAACATCATACACATCCATGCCCGGGGAAGGATTAGAAACCTGCGACCGTAGCAGTCGCGCGGTTCCGGACTGAAGCGCCTAGAACCGCTCGGCCACCAAGGCCCGCAGTTCAGTTCATCCGTTGCAAATGCCCCACGGTTTTCGTCTTAAATCTCACAGCTATTTTCGTAGCTACTAAAAATTTACATTCGCCAATTTTGAGGACTATCTTTATAGATTTAGGAATCTGTATGGCGCTAGGAGAAGTTATTATATATAATTTAGTCTAATTTTAAAACGTGCTACGTTGAAATTCATTTTTATTTAAATAGTTAAATGCTCTTGAAGAGAAATTTGGTAGGCATCTTTTAAGTTACGGAGAGAAGCTTGATACGAATCCAAATTTTTAGTCTTTTCTGCCTCCTCTCTCACGAAGTAAGTTAGCATAATTAGAGCAATGTTCTAGTCGGGCGGCATTGTCTTCCTCTGCAGACAATCTTAACTAATTTTTGCAATAAAATAAATTGTGAATGGACACAGCAATCGTGTAGTTTCAGGCGATCGATACGGATCACGGAATACATGATGATAAACGCGGCACATTCTCACGACACCCAGATTTTCAACAACAAAAATAAGAAATTTGCTCTTTAACCTTCCACTCAGCAGCCCGATGTTATCTCACGTTCCTTCCAGGAGTGGGATTCAGCCAGTCACAAATTTGTATAAATTAAGGTGCTTTTGTGCGCGCCAGCATCCTTCCCTAGCGAGGGACAGGCGTTGTCGTCATCTTGCGTGAATTAGCCGACGTTACATAAGGCGCCCTCTGGAGGAACGCGCGGCCGGCTGGCCTCGTGCGTGCATACGAAACGAAACGAAGCGGCACTGCGCTGCGTGGTGCGGTGCGGTGCGGTGCGGTGCGGTGCGCCGTAGCGCGCCCTGCACTTCCGGCGACCGACTGCTGTGGCCGCCGCCTCCTACAGCCGCGCTTCAGTGTATTCTTCTACACTCAGTCGCAAAAGTGTTCGGACAGCACGTAACGGCGCATAATTTTGCAGTTTGCCGCATGAACAAACACAGAAATTTCAGTTTGTAATGTATTTGGGACTCTGGGTACGATGTCGCAACGTGAAACACGCGTCAAATACGAGGAATTGTTGTTGGACATGTGTCTGTTACGTAATATTTCCTGAAAACGGCATGGGAAGGTGCGACAAAAGTATTCGGACAAAGGCGGACAACGTGAGAGAGTAGTTCATTCCGAGACGCAGATAGGGTGAAGCGATTGCAGTGTGTCCGACATTTCCGCGAGACGATAGCGTTGATTAGTAAACAGGTATCGCGAGCCTGTGCAGGTCGACGATGGGACGCAGAGGGAAGTGTTCTACGTTCGAGCAAAGGCAACTTGTCGTTTATCATCACGCGAAGGGGAAAACCTGCAGGGAAATTGCCGCAATAGTGAACATGAAGAAAAGTACAGTTCACGACATTATCAAACGGTTCGAGAAAGAAGACCGATTGGAATTCCGTTACAGGAAGGGACGGCCACGGACATTTTCACGGAGAGATGAACGTGTCATTGTGCGAAGGGTACAACAGAATCCGAAATTATCAGCCACGCGAATTGCAAGTGAGGTGGACGGAGACCTTGGTATAAAAGTTCATCCCGAAACCGTGCGGCGAGTACTACGACGATCGCAGTACCATGGTCGAGTGGCACGGCGAAAGCCATTTATAAATGCAGTGAGCCAGAAGAAACGTATGCAGTTTGCGAAGGAATACGCCGAATACGATCAGGCTTGGTGGAATAGGGTGATATTTTGCGACGAATGTAAATTTACATTATGACAAAGCGACGGAAAGGCAAACGTGTGGCGAAAGACCAATGAAGAGCTGAATCCCAGGAACCTCATACCAGCAGTAAAGTTTGGAGGTGGGAGCATCATGGTGTGGCGATGCATGTCCGGCAATGGTGTGGGTGATTTAGTGTTCATTGATGATACGATGAACAGGGAAGCGTATTTGAATATAATGCGAGGACATTTGAAGCAGAGTGCACCACATCTAGGTATTGCGAACAACTTTCATTTTTATCAGGATAATGATCCCAAGCATTCCGCGCATATTGTACAAATGTGGTTGCTCTTCAATTGCCCGAAAGTACTGCACCCCCCCCCCCCCACTCCCCAATAACCAGACCTTAACCCAATCGCATATTTGTGAGATAAATTGGAACGGACCCTCAGCGCGGACAACATTTATACGAAGGAGACTTTGAAAGAGAAACTGCGCCAAGCATGGGCAAATATAGGCCCAGATTTCAGGAAGAACCTCGTGGAAAGTATGCCTAGTAGATTGGAGGAGGTATTGAAAATGAAAGGTGGACCCATAACGTATTGACATTTTCGTCGTACAACTTATGAACATTTATTGGACAGTGTCCGAATACTTTCGTAGCAGCAGGGTGTGCAGGATGTTTCATTTTTGTTGTTAATTTTTCTGTTATTTATGTTTTGGAAAAGAAATAATACAATAATTCTTTTGTAATTAATGTTGTTACGCACATATATATTGCTAATAAATATGTTTGGGTTTCATAGTCAGTGTTTCTCGAGTACTCATTGTGAAACGTCCCACTGTCCGAATACTTTTGCGACTGAGTGTATATTTGGCGCCGTGCTATCAACTACACTGCTACAATGGTGCTAAGCTCACTTTACGCGAAGCAGACATGAGTGATCAGCACTCACGCAATGATACAAGAGAACATCCTAAGGGAAGCTTTAACTTAAACAAAATTACATCTACATCTTTACCCCGCAAGGCACGTTACTGTGTGTGGCGGAAGGTACTTTGTGCACCACTCTCACTTCTCCCCTTTCCTGTCCCAGCCACGAGGGAAGATCGCTTGCTGATAAGCATCCATGTTGACTCCAGTCTCTATAATTTTATCTTCACGTTCATTTCGCGAGATATGTGTAGGAGGAAGCAAGCTATTGGCTGACTCTTCTAGGAAAGTTCGCTCTCGGAATTTTAACTGTAAACCACACCGTGATGCACACCACCTTTCTTGCAGCATCTGCCACTGGGCTTGGTTGAGTATCTCCGCGACGTTTTCGCGCTTACAAAATGAACCTGTAATGAAACATGCTGCTCTACGTTGGATCTTATCTATTTCTTCTATAAATCCCATCTGCAAGGGCTGTCAGACTGAGGAACAACATTCAAGTATTGGCTGAACGACCGTTTCGCAAACTACTTCCAGTGTAGGTGGACTACACTAACTGAGTCAACTGAAATGTGCCTACAATGGATTTTACCAATGCTTATACAGCTCATGGCTGGTTGTTGAAAGTGAAGTATTGCTCATTACAACCACTTACATACGGTTACTTAATGTGTGATGCAGCAGAATGTAGTGTCCAGGAATCTGAACAAATGACCAGAAAATTTTTTTTTAACAGCCGACATCTTAATTGGCACAAATTCATCATGGTGGATTAGAAACTTATGAGAAGCTGGGTCGTTCAGTCAAGATCCAGAGAGCTGGTCAGGGTTTTCAGTATAAAATTGTTTACGAAGTAGAATTAGGAGAGATGATGTTAGTAGAAGATTCATCAATGACGGCATGTCAACTCCGTGAGATTCAAACTTTGAAAAACGCAGCTTAGAGAGCATTGGTGGATCAGTCCTTATACCCACGTCATAGCCGGCCGGAGTGGCCGAGCGGTTCTAGGCGCTACAGTCTGGAACCGCGCGACCGCTACGGTCGCAGGTTCGAATCCTGCCTCGGGCATGGATGTGTGTGATGTCCTTAGGTTAGTTAGGTTTAAGTAGTTCTAAGTTCTAGGGGACTGATGACCTCCGATGTTAAGTCTCATAGTGCTCAGAGCCATTTGAACCATTTTGAACCCACATCATAAACAATGTGTAAACGTAATGGAGCCAAATGATTCTGATCCCAGAATTCAGTTCTATCAATGGATTATCCAACGCAGTGCTGCAGTGTCCAACTTCCTAATACTGTATTGTGCACAGATGAGGCCTCTTTCAGCCGTGGTAGTTTTTTCTACTGCCTCGATATTCATGTTTGGAGTGGTGGAAATTCATAACACCACGCTCGTCTCATATTACCACCAGCGATCAGCTTGTGGTGTGGATAGTGAAAGACCAACTAGTAAGACCTTATTTTCTGCCGTCCCATTTGAATAGTGGGGGTTACCTGGCGTTCATTAGAGATTTTGTACCGCAGTTGCTGGTGACTGTAACCATAGTTGGCCGCGAGAGGATGTGGTCAACACGGTGGTACGACATCCCACATGGTGGATATTTGTGAGCAGCTGAACACCATGTGCCCTCATCTTTGGATTCGAAGAGGAGATCCTGTTTAAAGCCAGCGCGATCATTGAATTTCAGCCACATGGCTGTTTTGCAATATTGTTGCATGAACTGTTTGGGATTTATTTGTTTCAGAGTGTGTAGAAAAATGTAATACGTGAATTGAGACAGGCGGTCGTCACTTTGATGAGGTGCTATAAGTTTATGTTGTTGCTATAAAGTGTAATATGCTTACGTCACTAAAAAAACTGAATATTCATTTTGTTAGCCGTGAAGTTCTGCGGGCAGTATTAGTGGAAAGTATTTTATGCGGCGATCCTCTTAATCTGTGACCGTCGAAGTATCTTCTCCGTATTCAGTCGCAGATGATAATTGTGATTTACAAGCGTCATTTTGACATTACCTTGTTGGTAATTTCAACATACATCAAGGTGTATCTCTCCGATAAACAACAGAAAAATGTCTTACATAATTAACTGCTTTTCTCGCCGACGACGCAACGGCAGCAGATGCATTAGTCACCATTTTATCTTAGTTCTTCCGTGGCCTATTCCATCGACATGCTATTTTTTCTTTTGCTGATCGTCAATAAACGAAATAAACTTAACAGGAAAATATAGCCCATGTACTTGAAGTCGTGTTTTGCGATCGTCTTTTCCGCTTTCAACTAGGAACACTACGAACGTGGCGACGACCGTGAGTGATCACATGATCAAGCTTATTTCTTGATACCGCCGAACTAGTACTGCCTTTGGTAACATAAAGTAAAAAGAAATACATCACGAAATCAGACTTGAACCACAATCTATTTCAGAGGTGTTTTGAATGGAATTGTATGAGAGATGTGTAGTCATACTGCCACTTGCATGACAGTAGGCAGTGATACGTAATGGGATGGAATGATGGTGGTATCTGACGTCTTCTTGAGAAAGATGGTGCTGCTTTGGGGTCGTCTTGTTAAATAGTACGCGAGTCTGCATATCTACGTCAACCCTCTCTAATGAATTCTGTCGTAAAAAAAAAAAAAAAAAAAAAAAAAAAAAAAAAAAAAAAAAAATTGAACCCTAATCTTCATTCATTCATTCCTTCTTTCGTTCCACTTCGATTAAAATATGTTGTAGAATTCCCAGTATAGGACTTACCAGAGTTAGTTGTCACGTAAACATGTCGAATGCTGTCGAGAGGTTTCAGTTTTGCTACAAATATCGCTGCGCTACTTTCCGTGAGTAATAAATATCAACTGTAGTTCGCAATGGTACCATACACGGTGACACCTGCTGTCATAGACTGAAATGCTACGCAGCCAGTTGTTTATGTTGTCTCATACGATAAGGTTTCTTGTCCCAGAAGCGGTAATCACCTGTTTACACAAAAACTTGGATTCGTCATTGCAGCCGACTTCATGCAACGGATTACTCAGCGAAGCCATCTTTGCTAAAACACCAATCACCGTTGACGTTAAGAGACTGAAGGGAACACATTATTTTCTACAAGCCGTCATGTTATCGTACTTCTGGGGGAAAAATATTAAGATTTAACGCTCCATCGACGATGAGATCATTAAAAGCAGAGGACAAGCTCGATTTGACGCAGGATGCCTAAGAATTTCGGTTTTGTCCTTTTCGAAAGAACCGTCCCCATATTCGGCATAAGAGATGCAGGGAAACGACGGCAAACCTAATCTGGATGGCAGGACCGGAATTTAAGTTGCTGTTCTCGTGAATCTGAGTCTGGTGCCTTACCACTGCGTCATCAGCCTCGGTGATAACGCTCAGGATCAGGATCCAAAGATACGCCAGCTTTCAAGTACAGTATTAGTGATATACCGTTTCGCTTACTTGCTCATGTGGCTCTTGGCCTGACGGGAGTTCCGTTATACACACTTTTCTAGATTAAATGTTTAAGCTTAACATAATCAACGACAGAAGTTGAAACCAACACGAAGTGAGTTGTGGGCAGGGAAAATGGGCGACATCGATTTACTAGACGAATTGTGCGAAAGTGACATGCTAGCCTGTTGTGAAATCTGCTGAGCATCAACTCACCAAGAACTAAAGCGAGAGATTCAAGGAATTTGGAGTTGCAACGACCAATTTAAGCTGTAAGAGGTGTAGTACGGTAATTCTTAGTGAACTTGCGAACAGTAAAAAAAGATTATTCTCACAAAAGACTAGTTTAGAAGACCAGTAACTGGTTCTACTGTCTCCATGGTACACTGAAGCGCCAAATAAACTGGTATAGGCATGCGTATTCAAATACAGAGCCGCGCAGGGTAGCCGCGTGGTCTCAGGCGCCTTGTCACGGTCCGTGCGGCTCCCCACGTCGGAGTTTCGAGTCCTCCCTCGGGCATGGGTGTGCGTGTTGTCCATAGCGTAAGTTAGTTTAAGTTAGGTTAAGTAGTGTGTAGTCTTAGGGACCGATGACCTCAGCAGTTTGGTCCCATAAGACCTTACCGCAAATTTCAAATACGGAGATATGTAAACAGGCAGAATACGGCGCTGCGGTCAGTAACGTCTGTCTGGCGCAGTTGTTAGATCGGTTACTGCTGCTACAATGGCAGGTTATCAAGGTCTAAGTGAGTTTCAACGTGGTGTTATAATCGACGCACGAGCGATGGCACAGAACATCTCATGGGACACAGCGTCTCCGAGGTAGTGATGGAGAGGAGATTTTCCTGTACGACCATAACACGAGTGTAACCTGAATATCAGGAATCTGTTAATACATCAAATCTCCAACATCGCTGCGGCCGGAAAAAAATCCTGCCAGAACGGGACCAACGACGACTGAAGAATAGAAGTGCAATCCTTCCGCAAATTGCTGCAGATTTCAGTGCTGGGCCATCAACAAGTGTCAGCGTACGAACCATTCAACGAAACATCATCGATATGGGCTTTCGGCCACGCGTGTACTCTTATGGCTACGACACCAAGCCTCGCCTGTGCTCGTAAACACCGACATTGGACTGTTGGTGACTGGAAACATGTTGCCTGGTCGGACGAGTCTCGTATCTAATTGTATCGAGCGGGTGGACGCGTACGTGTATGGAGACAACCTCATGTCAGCAGGGGACTGTTCAAGCTGGTGGAGGCTCTGTAATGGTGTGGTGCGTGTGCAGTTGCAGTGATATGGGACCCCTGATACGTCTAGATACGACTCTGACAGGTGACACGTACATAAGCATCCTGTCTGATCACCTTCATTGTGCATTCCGACGGACTTGCGCAATTCCAGCAGGACACTGCGACACCTCACAAGTCCAGAATTGTTAGAGAGTGGCTCCAGGAACACTCTTCTGAGTTTAAACATTTACACTGGCCACCAAACTCCGCAGACATGAACAGAATTGAGCATATCTGGGATGCCTTGCAACGTGCTGTTCAAAAGAAACCTCCACCCCGTCGTACTCTTACGGGTTTATGGATAGTCCTGCACGATTCGTGGAGTCAGTTGCCTCCAGCACTACTTCAGACATTAGTCGAGTGCATGGCACGTCGTGTTGCGGCACTTCTGCGTCCTCACGGGGGCCCTACACGGTATGAGGCAGGTGTACCAGTTCCTTCGGCTCTTCATTGCATGTCTCACGTGCATACTAGAACAACAAGAGGAGCACGAAACATACTGTCAGTCATATTTGTCGCGCTCCATTCGCTGCTGGTTGAGAAATGGCAATTCCTTTCTTCGAGACACTGTGATATGGCTTGAACAGTACATATGTCGATTATTTATCTCTGTCTACGTAGTTATACTCTGCTAAAGGCACTGTACAGCTCGTAGCGGAAGGTACTTCGTACCGAAACTTGCCCTATTCCATTTGCCTCTTGAGAGAGGAACACTGATTGTCATTATGCCTTCGTACACGCCCTAATCTCTCTATCTTATTCTGACGATCCTTACGTGAGGTTTTACAGTGATGGCATCAGAACTGTCGCAGAATTTCCCTCGAATGTTGGTTCTCTAAATATTCCGTACAACTAGAACTTAGAACTACTTAAACCTAACTACCCTAAGGACATCACACACATCCATGCCCGAGGCAGCATTCGAACCTTCGACCGTAGCGGTCGCGCGGTTCCAAACTGTAGCGCCCAGAAGCGCTCGGGCACCCCAGCCGGCTATGGTTTTAGTAGCTCCTCTCTGAATTCGCTGGATGTCTACTGTCCTACTTACATGATGATTAATCCAAACGGTGGAACAACACTAGAATGTTAGAAATGAAAACATGTACTGTTACATAGAATGCGAATATTGTGTTGTTCGCAAGTAACAGGTGACTATGGAGTGCATCAATGCGTATTCATTGTTGTTAAGAGGTCTCCATCGGTTTCCAGCCGTAATTACATATTCATGTCTAACACTCTGGAAAACAGAATTCCTCGTCATATGTGTAAAAAGACGTAACACTGAATGTAATAATTCTGTCGAACTGATATCACTACTGCACTTCCGTTTATCAGCCGGCCGCATAGCCACGCGCGTGAGCACTGCGTTACCGAAGTGGGGTTCTAGCTTCGGATCGAATACGTCCATCGGTTAACGACTGGATTGGGCGGGGTGGGGTAGGGGTGCCGGCAAGCCTGGATTCTGGATGTGCAGTTTAGGCGGTTTCCCACTTCTGAGTAGGTGCATAGCGGGCGTCAGTTACATGAGAGTTCGATGACGCACTCACAGTTTCACTTGGGATAACACTAGCTTCAGAAATTTCGTTCCAGGATGAAAGGAGTGGCGACAGGCGGAGCATCTAGCGTCCCTCTACCACCAACATTGTCAAATCCAGATTAAGATGCCCATGAAGATGCGAGATAATCGCAGCAAGAAGAGTACACTTTTACTATCGTCTCTGCCTCGGTAGATGCGTTTTCAGCGTGACTGGGCGCCAACCGAAGGGGCACCGGTTCGACTCCCGGCCGCGTCGGGGAATTTTCTCGCTCGGGGATTGGATGTTGTGTTGTCCTCATCATCGTTTCATCATCACCGGCACGTAAGCCTCCTAAATACCGTCCCATTGCATACTACAAAGAAGGATTTATTACTGTGCAAATTTATTACAGTGCCTGCACCATGTATGGTATTTCATAACTTTCCCAGAAGCCTTTCGGTATATCCAAGTCGTCCGTTAATCTTCCATAATACGCATTTTACGTGTTCGTCGTATTTATGTCGCTTTTTAATTTATTTAAAAGCACTCCTAATGTTCGCCACTAACTCTCTAATAGGATACTATTCGGTGCTTTCTCTTTGTTGCGGGTATTACATTAAATTTATGCACATTGAAACAGAGCTGCAGTTCCCTGCTTGTATATCTTTATATCCAAACGCGCAGCGCGTTACGTTGCATGGCAGGGAAGTGACCAGACCCGGACCGAATTCGGGCAGCGCGTTACCGACCGTTGATCTGGTACACTGGCCAGCCTGAGTTTGAATTTTATACGATTTTTGTTTCTTGTTTAGATAAATGCTGGGCTACTTTCCAATTTCCGCCTCTGAAAATACGACACACAAACAGTTAAAATACGGTAACACTCAGAACGATTCACCAACACATGACGTACTCGACTTCCATCCCTGCGACGACAGGAAGGGCATCAGACCACAAAATTAGAACAATATATTTTTGCTAAATCATGAAAAAAGCGGACTCCGTTCAACACGATAAACGGTAGGAAAGAGACCTGCCATTCGTTACACCGAGTGGAAATTTTATTCAAGTCTTTAAGCGTTACCTCACGGTTCTCCAAGGGCGATACTTGCTGGCTGCAATGAAAAGGAAATGTAGAAGCTAGGAGAGATTAACTTCTGCACGTGTTTCTCAAGAATCTATTTGAAATCAAATGAAGTTGACAACTTAATGAGAAATTAAACGAAAATAATGTCTGTCATAGTGGCGCTTAAGTACGCACTTTGGTAGCTCTGCTGCCCTTGAATGAGGCAAGTCAGGTGATTTAACATAAGGCGTGCGCGAAACTAAACACAGCGAAGGCCGCCATCAGTTACAGGCGACGGCGAGGTGGCGGCGGTGTCAGCCCGGCCGCTGCGTCACCAGCGGTTGCCCAAGTCCCGGGCGAGCACTGCAGGCGCTCAGGCGGTTTGGCGTGAGGTGACCCGGCCATTGTCTCCCCGCCAGCTGTCAGCCAGCCACCAGAGAGCTCTTCCGCGGAGCTCTCTGCTGCTCAAGGATGAGCGCCGCCACTTTGCACATTCATGACCGTCCAGGGCTCGTCTAAATACGCCCTTGTCAGCCGCGTAATCACTCTGGCTTAGAAATTACCGCCGCACCGTGCCTTACGACCCTGAGTTCGAGGCCAGCTGATACAGCTGTACACAGCGTCCAAGCGCAGATGTTCGACCAGAGGACTCCGTAGTAGATTCTTTTCAACTCGAGTCCTTGCCGAATCTATGTAATGCTATGGTTCTTGTTGAACGGGGCATTTGTGATTATTATAGGACATCGCTAGTGTGGTGTCAAAAAAACAAAAAAAAAAGTTCAAATGTGTGTTAAATCTTATGGGACTTAACTGTTAAGGTCGTCAGTCCCTAAGCTTACACACTACTTAATCTTAATCATCCTAGGGACAAACACACACACCCATGCCCGAGTGAGGACTCGAACCTCCGCCGGGACCAGCCGCACAGTCCAAGACTGTAGCGCCTTAGACCGCTCGGCTAATCCCGCGCGGCAGTGTGGTGTTACTCCAGGGCTAACGAACACGGATCAATGTATCGAAAATCGATAATAGCGTCACTATTAATAGCACTGAAATCGCTGATTTCGAGGAATTCCAAGCAGCAAGACGACAGCAACGACTTGTACTGTCGCTCATAATCCATATGCAATCTTCGGATAACAACAAACGGGTGGGAACCAATATTTGATGCATTTTGTCTTCAAGAAACTGTATCCCTAGCTCGGAACAGAATATTGGAATACTTGCATATAAGAAAGAGGAACCCAGCGGGTCTGTATGTAAGTCATCGTGCTTCACACAGAGATCTATCTCCGTGTCTTCCTTGACATCTCACAGAGCATCTCAGGACTTCTGCCTCGAAGGGCTGCATCAACATTTTTCCTCAGTTCTTCTGTCTGTTAATCAACACGAGACTTGATTATTTTCCATAATAAGTTGTGTGGCGTGGAAAGATCGGGACTTCGTGCTGGCCATTCAGTAGGGCTGTAGATGTTGCTGAGCTACGCGCAATCCAGTGGCTTCGAAATTTCATTAAGTCACTCGCACACCTGACTAGCAACGTGCTGAAGCTCCATCCCACTACAATAACATATGGTCCATGGTGTCCTTTCACGTACGCTTAAAAAAAAAAAAAAAAAAAAAAAAAAGAACTGCGTGTGAACTGCGCTGTATCGACATTTTCATCAATAAAAAACACTCTTGCGCGACACACACCAGGCAGGCAACTCTTTGCTACATGTTGATGTCAAATAATTCATTTACAAACATCGCTCCAAAATCTTTCATTATGAATTTCTTTTTAAAGTTGGTCATGCGTCGTTGACCGCGGTATATCAGTTTCGGCTGTTCTTTTACGAATGAATTTCAGTGCAGACTCCTCAGTTGATTGAGCAACGGTGGCGCACGATTCTAGTGATGCGACAACCGACTGATTTTAACTACTGATTGGCCATTCGATTGCATTTTAGTTCAGTCGGTTTTCTCAGTGAATGAAACAATCGAACGAAATTAGTGTCTGTGGCAATGTGACCTGGATGAATGTTTTCACTACTGCTCCGGGTTTGAGAGGTTTCGCTCCATCTGTGACAACCGACAGACTAAAGTCTGACAGTTACGGCAGTTGTACCATTGATGTTTTCACTCAGTCTCAAGGTTTGAGTGATTTCATTTACATACTTTTTCAGCTTCTTCGGTTATAATTGAACCATGGCCGGAGACGAAAAATGTATCTCATATCAAGCAGAAATGAATAAAATTATATTTGTGGAAAGAGTATATTTCTGAAAAAGAATATTTATAAAATGTATGTGTCTGTTTACTTAAATATGAATTTTTCGTACTTCTAGCATGGATTTTTTGTTGGTTTTAAAAGGTCATTAATTAATGCCACATTAAAATTTTGTTTGAATACTCACATCAAAAAAAGTTTTACATCGCCCCGATTCCCAGAGCTCCTGAAGACAGACGTTGGCTGTTGATATTGTGTTACAGACACAGCGCATTTGACTGTTCGGAGATGTCACTAAACCTGCCCAAACATGTAAACAATCATGTATAAGCAGCGCCTATTAGACGGAGGGGGTCTGACAGCCGATCAGTTCCAGTCATTCCTCCAGGAAGGAGGTACACGGCTAGTGTCGCCTGTAGTTCAACCATGCCTAGACGGTCAATACCGCGGTTCGATCGCGTCCGCTTTGTTACTTTGTGCCAGGAAGGGCTCTCAACAAGGGAAGTGTCCAAGCGTCTCGGAGTGAACCACGCATGTTGTGCGGACATGGAGGAGATACAGAAAGTCAGGAAATGTCGATGAAATGCCTCGCTCAGGCCGTCCAAGGACTACTACTGCAGTGTATGACCGCTACCTACGGATTATGGCTCGGAGGAACCCTGACAGCAACGCCACCATGCTTTTCGTGCAGCCACAGGACGTCATGTTATGACTCAAATTGTGCGCAGTAGGCTGTATGATGCGTAATTTCACTCCCGACGTCCATGGCGAGGTCCATCGTTGCAACCACGACACCACGCACCGCGGTACAGATGGGCCAAACAGCATGCCGAATGGACCTCCTAGGATTGGCATCACGTTCTCTTCACCTATGAGTGTCGCATATGCTTTCAACCAGACAATCGTCGGAGACGTGTTCGGAGGCATCCCGGACAGGCTGAACGCCTTAGACACACTTTCCAGCGAGTTCAGCAAGGTGGGGGATCCCTGATGTTTTGGGATGGTATTATGTGGGGCCGAGGCTCGCCGCTGGTGGTAATGGAAGGCGCCGTAACGGCTGTAAGATACGTGAATGCCATCCTCCGACCTATAGTGCAACCATATCGGAAGCATATTGGCGTGGCATTCGCCTTCATGGACGAGAATTCGCGTCCCCCAACGTGCACATCTTGTGAATGACTTCCTTCAGGATAACTAGAGTGGCCAGCATATTCTCCAGAAATGAACCCTATTGAACATGCCTGGGCTGCATTGAAAAAGGCTGTTTATGGACGACGTGACACGCCAGCCACTCTTAGGGATCTGCGTGGAATCGCCGTTGAGGAGTGGGACAATCTGGACCAATAGTGCCTTGATGAACTTTTGGATGGTATGCCACGACGAATACAGACATGCAATAATGAAAGAGGCGTTCTACTGGGTATTACAGGTGCCGGTGTGTACAGTAATCTGTACCACCACCTCTGAAGGTCTCGCTGTATGGTGATACAACAGGCAGTGTGTGGTTTTCGTGAGCAATAAAAAGGGCGGAAATGGAGTTGTTGTTGATCTATATTCCAATTTTATGTACAGGTTCCGAAACTCTCGGAACCGAGGTGATGCAAAAACTTTTTTGGTGTTTCTAAATGAGCAGTTATCTTTTCATTTAAATTTATTGAAGCTCTTTCTCTCTTTTCGCGCTGGTTTGCACCCATTACTGATAGTTCAATTTTGGTAAATGCTGAGTTAACGTGAAGAGAAATCACACAAGACTTAATTACTTTGAAGTATATATTGTTCTTTTCGGAAGTATTTTTATACGAGAATTATTCGATACCATTCTATAATTTTCTTTGAATTTCCTTAATTAATATGGTTTCATACTGTGAATCATTCTTGCAGATACTCTCTATTGCACAGACGTCGTCTGACAACGACTTGTTATCCAGTCATTTGATTTCTTCCAGAGCGTTTATGAATTTTGATCACGAAATGAAGTTCACTAGTAACAAAATGTCTAATTGTAAACGTGGACGAAAAACTGAACTAAAAACTACTTATTGGTACTCAATATAAAGCAGATATCGGATCGGCAAGAACAGTCAGAACAGGCGATAACAGAGGCAGTGAACAATAATGATTTTAAAATGACAAAAAGATCGAATGCTCTACTCAGAAGGGAATGCGCCGTACTTCGACTGTTTTGATTTGGTTGCTCCCAAAGGCCGATTTCACTCAAAAAATGAATAAATAATCAAACTGGTATGTAAAGACACAACCGACTGAATCTATGTTTTTATTCGGTTTCTTCGATAAACTGATGTCACTCAAAAGGATGACTAAATAATTACACCGATACGTAATACTACAACCAAATGAGTCGATTATTTTACAGCAATCTGCTGAATCGATTGTTTTCATCCTGTTGTTTCCACCACTGCTTGTTTGTTACCTTTCGCGTTTCTTTATGCGGCGTGTCTTTGACACAGTCTGAAACAAAAGCACTTTTCTCCCAACGAAGCAGAGTTGTCTTGCCACAGCCACCTCTAACCACGCTTATTATCTTTGTCACTGTTTGCCTATGCGTGGACGTTCGCACAACCACGCTAGTAATTTCTCCTTAATGGCACAACTGTATCCACTGACATCAACAACTGCTTCACAAGTGAAACAATGCCTTACCGAAACAAAACAATTCAGTGCCGACTAAAACGTTTTTCGTCAGCTTCAAAGCCGGGAGACCAATTAGACAGCCATTCATTAGCTAGTTGTATAAAGTCGAGAGATTTCTCAAACGCTCTTTATATATGGAAGGAACACGACTGAACGCAAAAACATCGTAAATACGAGCAGACATGTAATTTTTTTGAAAATTGCTAGTGAGCAGGTTTTTAAGAAAATATTACATGGCAATATGAGACAGAAACTCAGTCATTTACAAACAACTGAAATTGTTGAAAATTCAAAGCATATACATATCCATGTCGCTTCTTTCATCCAGCGTTCAAAGACGAAGGGACAGTGCGTCCAGCCGGCCGAAGTGGCCGTGCGGTTAAAGGCGCTGCAGTCTGGAACCGCAAGACCGCTACGGTCGCAGGTTCGAATCCTGCCTCGGGCATGGATGTTTGTGATGTCCTTAGGTTAGTTAGGTTTAACTAGTTCTAAGTTCTAGGGGACTAATGCCCTCAGCAGTTGAGTCCCATAGTGCTCAGAGCCATTTGAACAGTGCGTCCGATCTTTCAGCAGGATAGCGCACTAGCATATCGCCATTGTATGCAGTGGCGCGTGGGATGCCTCACTATTTAGACCTCTGCTGTACTGATTGGAGAGTAGAAGTGCACGTGATGAATTGCAAAACCAGTTTGGCCCAAGCTCTCAACAGCGCGCAAATGTTTAGAACGCTTCCCGACCTAACAGAGAATTAGAAATGGGATTCGAGTTCATTTTGAGCCCGAGACTAACAATCCACTTGCAAACCAATAGAAATCCAGATAGTATTTGTGTAATAAAACTGTATACGACGCTTGACAGAAGGCTTTACACAGGAAGTGAATGGTCTGCTGCGTCGCTCCGTTTATCGAGTCAGAGTCGCTCGGCTCAGTGAAGTCGCTTACGACTGCGCGGCCTTTTCGAGTGCGTGGCGTACCAAGTGTCTCGTCCTGCTATAGTGCGATCCACGAACGAAGGTAGTTGGTGCATGTCGAGGCACGGAGGGGGATCACGTTGTTGACGATTCAAAGCGACAGTTGCGGTACGCGCATGCGCGTGCCTTCCGCTTGAAGAAAGCGTATATCCTGCAAATTAAATCTCTCGCTTCCTTATGCGGAGCCGGCCGCGGTGGTCTAGCGGTTCTAGGCGCGCAGTCCGGAACCGCGCGACTGCTACAGTCGCAGGTTCGAATCCTGCCTCGGGCATGGATGTGTGTGATGTCCTTAGGTTAGTTTGGTTTAAGTAGTTCTAAGTTCTAGGGGACTGATGGCCACAGATGTTAAGTCCCATAGTGCTCAGAGCCATTTGAACCATTGGAACCTTATGCAGAACCTATCACTTACCACCATCAGCGATGACAGCTCGCAAAAAATGGAACAAAAATTCGTTTAATAACTCTCTACGATAACGTTTAATGCTTGCATTAGCTACGCTATTCAGAACAGAGCGCTCAGAACACTACTGAATGCTCATTGGCTATCGGAGAATGCGTGACGTAAGTGCGTAGAACAAACCTAAGCTCGACCGCCATCGTTCGTGGCTTCAACTATAACAGTCTGCGAAGGTCGTAGCAATATCGACGTCTGGCGGGAGCCGTGTAGAGTCCGTTTGCCCATTTCTGAAGGACGAGGACCGTGATCAACACAACATACTCTTCGTGGCGGACGTTTTTTGCCCTAGTCTAGAGACTCAGCTGCATCAATCACGTGTGGAACGTAAATTGACGTCGCTTACTCTTCAACCTCTCCTCATCAGCGACCATCGTCCACCTACGACAAAATATTCAACGAACTTTGGACAACATTTTTATAAGTCTTAAACAATTCCTTGGGCTCTGAGGTAGGCCATACTTGATTTTGGAGAGACCACAGAAGCTGGCGCCTTTTCTTTGTTTTGTTTATTTTGCTCGTAATTAGAACCGTATTTCATTAAGTGTTAGTCCATTGTGTATTTTATATTTCTATAGAATATAAATTGTATTTGAAACACAATAAAAATTATTTGCTCAACTTCTGCACTTTTATGCAACCAAAGTAGTTACTTTTGATGCTAGTACAATATCATGCATAAACATAAATTATATAATTATTGGTTTTATTTTGTACTCAGTAGAACGTTCATCATCATGATTGAAGGCAAGAGTTTCATGTTATTATTGATAAATGCGGAAGTTGCTTATGAATAACAGAAACATGTTTTGTATAACCTCGACGAAGTATTGACGCAAACTGCGTTACCTAGCGCTATATTATACATCTGTATTTTCTGTTTTTTGTTTTTTGTTTTTGGTAGAACATCCCTGTGTTTCACGTTATAAATGAACAGTTTCCTAGTAAACTTGACTTAAACCACGACAGTTTCGATTTGTCTGTAAAAACTGTAACAAACAGGAAGATGACTATGTAGAACGAAAATGTTCCAGTTTAGAGTGCCTTTATATGTCCTCACTCAGGTTATAGACAGTTCACCACTTCCGGTTTCTTGGGGAATCTAGTAAGATACTGATCACTAGACCGCGGATTTTAGGTAAAAACCTATTTTGTTCCTGAGTTCCTATTTGCATAAAAATTTTTACTTATGCGTTTCATGACTATTTACACTTAATAGCGTTAATTCTATAGGACCTAAAAAAGCCTATTTTGACGTTAGTGCCTATTTTTGCCTATTTCGACTTTAATATCCTAAAAAGTGCCTATTTCACCATATAAGACAGTGGCTCCAAGTTTTTCCACACTATGCGACAGATGGAAAAAAATATTTTCTGCCCAGCGTGCAGCAAGGTGGCTAGTTCATATGCGCTCATGCTTCGTATTTGCCTAACACTTCGGTCTTTTTTTGGTTTTTATTCTATCGCTATCCCTGTTAATCCCAAATACTCTTTATAGGTGTCTTATTAATCATATGTAAAAGATAGATCACGGATCTTTAGCTTAAAACCTATTTTTTTTCCTAAGCTCCAATTTGCATGTAAGTTGGTACTTACGCGTTTCATGACCAACTAAACTGAATACCGTTAGTTCTATAGGACCTAAAATTGCGTATTTCGACGTTGACGCCTAATTTTGCCTATTTCGGCATCAAAATCCTAAAAAGTACCTATTTCGTTAATCTGACTTAAGAGTTCTTGTGTTTTCAAAGATTAGAAAAAGGAAGTAAACTTACGGCTTTACGTCTCGTCGAAGGCGAAGGTCGTTAGAGACTGCTTACAATTCCTTTGCTTGCCTTACTACCAACAGCACTCGGCACGGTTGAATGGCCATCCATCCAAGTACGCGCCGACCGCGACGGTGCTTAACTACGCTGAGCGAATGGGAACCGGTCAGAGATTTGAGTTACACATTAGAATCTAACGTGGGAGTACTAAACGTTATATTTGAAAATATTTCGTTCGTAGGATTCTGGCCAGCTGTGTATTTTCGCAAAGAAACGGTTTCATAGGCCTTAAGCTGAGCACGGATTAAAAAATCACAATGTTAATCGTAGACGCCCTCTATAGCTAAATTACTGCCCTTCGCGCATTTTCTCGCTGCTGTCTACAGGCATTCCTATCAAACTACACTGTTTCGTGAAAGGCATTATGCGTGAATTTTCCGGTTCAAAAAATAATTTGCCAGTAGTGAGATGTTTTCATCTGAAGCACCGGTAGATTCCATTCGCTTGTTCAGAAGGGACGGCCATCTGTCAGGTGCCATATGGCCAGCAACGACTACCGCACTTCCCCTGCAGCTTCAAATGGTTCAAATGGCTCTGAGCACTATGGGACTTAACATCTTAGGTCATCAGTCCCCTAGAACTTAGAACTACTTAAACCTAATTAACCTAAGGACATCACTAACATCCATGCCCGAGGCAGGATTCGAACCTGCGACCGTAGCAGTCTTGCGGTTCCGGACTGCAGCGCCTAGAACCGCACGGCCACCGCGGCCGGCTCCCCTACAGCTCTCATGCACCGCAGTAAAAGAAAAAAAAACCAGCGAAACAAATCAGTACATTGTGTAGCGACCGACGTGTTTAAGTGTTACTGATGTTCTAAGTGCAAAATAAATTCTAGTTTCTATGTGAGAATACTACGCCATGCCGAAAACAGCTAGTTCGAAGTCTACTCATATAAGGCAGTGACTGCAAGACTTTCCGCCCTATACAACAGATGGGAAAATTATTTTCTGCCAAGCATGCAACAAGGAGGTTAGTTGATGTTTTTCTTAGACTTCTTATTATCCTGTCACTTATACTTTTTTATCGCTATCCTTTAGTAATACGAAATACTCTTTATATGAGATTCTAACCTGCATTTCCCTTTTCTCTCGTATTAGGTTTCGAGTGTTAAGAAAACTCGCTTAACTCAGCATGCAGATGGAATCGCACATAAAGTCAAAATTCAAGCAAACTCTCTTAATCTATAAAACTGGTGAATCCTCCGAAAAAAAAAAAAAACAAGTTCTCCAGTGATTTGTGTCATGCACTTGTGGCAGCAAACATCCCCTTTCGGAAACCAGAAAATTTTCAGAGGTTTTCTTGAAAAGTACTGCCATCAGTCTATTCCTGCAGAGTCAACTTTACGTAAGAATTATGTGGATTCAGCTTACAATGCTGCATTGCACAGAATCCAAGAAGATGTTGGAGAATCTTGTATAAGGATTTCTGTGGATGAAACTACTGACAGTCTTGGCCGTTACATTGCAAACCTGATTATTGGCAAGCTAGATCCAGATGCTCCATCCAGGGCTCATTTGATTTACTCAAAACAGCTTGCAAAAACTGACCAACAAATAATAGCACAGTTTGTGAACAATGGGCTTAAGGTGCTATACCCAAACGGAGTGGATGAGAATAAGGTGCTTCTGGCCGTCACTGATGCTGCTGCATATATGATAGCAACCTTTCAACTATTAAAAGTATTCTACTCATTGATGCTGCACGCAACTTGTGTAGTGCAAGGGATCAACCGCATAGCAGAGCAAGTAAGGCTACAATTTCCTAAAGTAAATAAAGTAATATCTATGGTGAAGAAAATTTTTGTTAAGGCACCATCAAGAATACAGGCATTCAAAGAACAGCTTCTAGATGTTCCATTGCCGCCAGAGCCTGTTGTCACCCGCTGGGGCACGTGGCTGATAGCAGCAGAATACTATAGTACGCATCTCTCAGCTGTCCAGAAGGTGGTTGAACATATACCGCAGGATGCTGCATCCGTAACTACAGCAATGGAGTTACTCAAAGATTCTTCTTTAAAACGGGACTTATCTCACATTAGGGCCCCACTACACATTTATGGCAAGAATAATTTCACAATTAGAAGGCTCAGGGAGACCTGTCTACTACAATATTTCTTTGCTTGAAGAAGTCAAAATGAAAATTAATGCAGCGCCAGGTGAAGTAGCTGAAAAAGTACAGGCAAAAATGCAAACTGTTTTGCAGAAGAACACTGGTCTGAAGGAGCTGTGTGCAGTTGCCGACATACTTAGTGGAAAATCCAGCACTCCGGACTGCAGCATTCCTGTCCAACATGTGCCGAAAATGAAGTACGCCCCTTTCACATCTGTTGATGTAGAACGTTCATTTTCAGCGTATAAATTGATTCTGGCTGACAAGCGCATCAGTTTTTCACTAGAAAACCTAAAAAAGATTTTGGTTATTTATTGTGAAGCCAACTATGGTCATAATATGTGAAACTACGAATGTATTAATTAAACCATTGCTTCATCTTTTTTACGGAGATCTTTGTCTTGCAGGAACTAAAAAATATTTTGAGTTATGTTCAACATTAATGTTGTAGATTGCTGTTTTCTGTAACTGTAAATATTCATTCTCCTTGTTTTAATGACTAATAAGATGTTTATGCTGTCAACACTGTGTATTTTAACTTACGTTTATTTTCTCTGCATCATTTTTATTAGAGCCTATTTTAGGTTTTATATAGCCTAAATGAACTACTGAAGGAGCCTACTTTAGGTGCCTAAAACACACTTTTTTACGACCTAAAATCCGTGGTCTACTGATCACATACGTAAACCAAGCAATCGATATGAGGCAAAGGCCGATAGGTGTGCAACACACCTAACGTACTAAAAACGTGCATACAATCTTCACTGGCAAAGACTGTGAGCAAAACTGTTGTAGTGTCCGCTTACTTATGCTAGTTTGCGGTATCCTACGGTAGTTTTACAACTTCAAATCTGTTTGTTAGTCGACACTATATACGATCACTCTTTTGCTGTGTGCCAAATATCACACAGATACGTGAACTTGAATACGTTCCCATCAGTATTTCTTTCGGAAAATTTGCTTAATATACCGCCAAAGTTATGCAATTTTCTCATTATGTGCAAAAGTTCCTTGCACTCTCTTCATATCTAGGTTAAATTAGCAGATTTTTTACGACTAACACGTTTTTCTTAAAGTGGTTTTGTTCATGCTCACTATTGATTCGGGCACAGGTCATTATTTTGGAACTGTTTCACTGAACGTGTTAGGAGTCATGATAACTGTTCCTGGAACTGTTGACACACGTTGTATAGCGTTCTCACGGAGGTCGTCTCCCTTACAACAATTTTACTACGTGCAGGAAGCTCGAGACTCATTATATTGCCTTTACGACCTGCGCCGCAGGAACAACAGTATCATGAAATGCCAGAAGGAGCATAAGAGGAACATGGAACAACGCGAGTGTCCTGTTCATCGTACGTTCCGTCTTCTGACAGAAAAAAAAGTTTTTCAGCATTGTACCACACCTAGCTCCGAATTCTTGGCGACTAGTAGTTTCTTTCTTTATTTTTAACATAAACACTAAAAAATATTACCGAGATTACTTCGATGACATTGGAACGTTGAACGAACCTTGAACTAAATAATAGTGTCGTGAACCCTTCATTTGAGACGTGCCGATGTTTTCTCAGCCATTAATTGTGACTGTAATAGAAACTAAACAAAATAATGTAAACAAATATTCAGTAACAGTGTGTAGTGCCTAACTGTGCAACTGAAAGACATTTGTAGGTATTTTATAATCGAAACCGTCTATGCCACTGCAGTGAGTAAGTAAGTTCAACTTTTGATATAACTGCCACACATCGAAGTTATTTCCATTTTGACAAAATGAAGCTACCTTCATCATCATGCCATCCCATATGAGGATGAGTCTACATGTTTAGAAAACTGGTTAATGAAAATAACATAATATCACAATAAGTGACTGGCAGCAGTCACGTGACAAAAAATAAAAACACCTACAGCCGTCCTTATGATTTTATTTTATTTTGTCGCTACCAGTTTCGACGCTTCATTGCGTCATGTTCTGGCTGTTCCAGCATTACTGGATTCGCATATAATGTGTCAGCACTCCAACCATGAACTGTCAACTGAAGATGACGCAATGAAGCGTCAAAACTGGTAGCGACAAAATAAAATAAAATCATAAGGACGGCTGTAGGTGTTTTTATTTTTTGTCACGGTAGTAAATGGCCGTCGTCCCAGAGATGTCCTGCTAAAAGGATGGACATACAAAAGGCAGCAGCCTATCTGTAAGCTATTTATTATGCAGCCATTGAGTTCATTAATATCTTTTATGGAAAAGCTTCACATTCATTTACATTCATCATCTGGTATCACATAAATGCCACATGTGGTTCTCGTAATAGCGACCAATGATTCCTCTTTACACTACTCTCAAAGACGTATCATTCGATCCTTACAGGTACTTAGAAGCTCTCTGGATTCATTACTTAATACATTCTCTGTCTCTTTACTATTTCTTGGCGTACTTAATGCTGCAACATTTCAATATTTTGAGAACATAGTTAAAAGCTGCCACTGTCGTAATGTATTCTCACTGTAATGCAATAATCTGTAATTGCACATCTTAAAAATATGTAGACTGCGGTTTCTGTTTCACGATTTAACTATCCTGAATCTCATTAAGTAACACGTTCATGAAACACGGATTTTAAGAGGCTGACATCTTTATCCCCACAGAAGGCCTTAGCATATTTTCGAATACTTTGTAAGCAAAATGGCTGGGTAGCACGCAGTGGCTGAAACGAAAGAAGACCGTAAGTTTTCAATTACAAGAAGCGTAAAGTACGAATAACTATTCCGTACGTTTCAACTGCCTAGAGCATGTCTTACAACCGGATGCCACTTGGGCACTTACGTGTCCATAACTTACCCTGGTAATGCTACCGGGGAAAGGAGACCTGCAGTTTAACGTGGAATGTGAATTTAACATGGTACGCGAACTATTTGTCGTTCCGCGAACTATTTTCCGTTTCTGGCGTATGTTCACTTCATTGACATGTGTGCGCTAGGTTCAAGGTAGACTGAAATATGATCCTTCTTCCCTTCTGCTTCCAGGCTCGCGCTTAAGCTCGCGCAGAGTGTAACTTTGTCGTCTTGTAGACAACTAGTTGAGGAATAAATCCATCGATTTTCCGAAGTTAATAAAAACTTGGTGTATCTCCAAGTTTAATTGACGTATTTTTTTTAATTATTGTGGGAAAATTGGCGCTATGCGATCGCCCGTTCCGGAAGTCTGATCGTACTTCAACCAAAATAAGGTAGGCAATTAAACTGCGCAACAAAATTAAAGGATTACTTTTCCGAAAGCCCATAATTGTCTCCAGAGGCATTAGTTTGAAATTTGATTCAGAGGTTCCTCTGAAACGGTGAAAGAAACGTGGCGCTCTGCGATGTCACCCTCGTGCTCGGCGACGCAACAGCAAGATGTCGTCACACGCGGAAAAGAGGCCACAGCTCAAAAGTTCATGCGAGCAGTAACGTGGGCTAATGATGTCACATTTGACACCAAATTTCACCACAATTCTGTCCCAGGCCTCGGTGGACGTGTCACGCGATGAGAAGGTCATCACAGCCGCTCTTACCCACATTTCAAACCATTCGTTCGACATCTCTATGACCGATGTCGGAACCGCGATACCCATCTTGAAATAACGCGGTTGCCGTATGCGTGGCTGAGGAAAACATCTTACACACATCGCTGTTCAGAGTCGACACGAAAAGGCGTCAGGGGGTGGCACACAGCGTGTTAATGAAATCGCCTCTTTGCCTGGGGCGTTGATCCCTACACAGTTCGCGGTTGAAAATGACAGTTCGCAGTGCGATGAGCAACAGAATGATGTTCTTGACAGCCTTTCACACTGCTAACAGCCTCGCACGTTTCAACCCTTCTCTGAGGACATAGTGAGGCTGGTTCCTCACTGAACGTGGGCGCATGCCTTTGGAGTGCAGCGCGACCTCAGTTTTTACTCTCGTGAACAGTTTGGAACGACTAGGGGATATTCAAAACCTTTCGACGTAATGTGAACGTGATGCGAAGCTGCAGAGGGTACCTATGCATCTTAAACCCTCCAGTTTTCCATTCGCCTATGGCGTGATCACGCGAGAATGTAACATTAACACATGCCGCAGTAAAACGGCTAAGGTTCCCCTAAGGACCTCCCCTCGCATAATTTGGCAGCACCCTCGGTGCCACCCACGCAATTTAGTTGATCACCTTACAAGTTTACCTCTCTAAATCTGTCTGGCGGTTGCTCTGGCGCCCGTACATAGGAAAATCGCAACCATGGGTTGTCGAAGGATTGCCTAACCGTCGGGCGCTAAGGCATCCGCCAGGATGATATCGATGATGATGTTTGGTTTGTGTGGCGCTCAACTGCGCGGTCATTAGCGCCCGTACAAAGTCCCAATTTTGACACGGTCCAAATCCGTCCCTGTCACGAATGATAATGATGATGATGACCATGAAATGATGAGGACAACACAAACATCCAGTCCCTAGGCAGAGAAAATCCCCAACCCGCCGGGAATCGAACCCGGAACCCCGTGATCCAGAGGCAGTAACGCTAGCCATTGGACCACGAGCTTGCGGACATCCGCCAGGATGATTTGGTGTCGAAATTTCTGAAGGTACATTTCTTCCGAGCTGTGCCTCTTTTTCGCATGTGTCGACACTTTGCTATTTGAAACGTCGCCGAGACTGGAGTGTGACGTCTCAGGGCGCCACGTTTTTTCACCATTATAGAGGAAGGTTGTCGGCAACTTTGAGCCACATTTCAAACATATACCTCGCAATGGGAGACAGTTATGGGCTCTCGAAAAAGTGATCCTTTATGTTTCTTCATCGCTGTAGAACGAATGATTTCGAGTGGTTGCTGGCGCATCTTCAACTGAAAGATCAGTTCAATATGTCGCCGCATTTTAACGTGCCACCGGTCTTCCGGTGTAACTTACAGGCTAACTGGAAGCGTGTAGCCCCTTGAGAATTCCCGGTTTAACGTTCCTAGCTGTAAAACCGACTGCTCATTCGGCGTGTGTATGTGTGCGTGTTTGTTTTTTGTTGCAGCTTCACCATTTTTGTGCTAACAAATTGCGAAAGCCTGCCAACGAGACGGCGGCAGCGTGTTGTGTTGTCTGTGTGAGATGGTGGCACTCAGCTTCGCCCCTGACGTCGCGCGGAACGTGGTATCGCTCGCTCGCTCGCATTCCACTCTCGGAATTGATGGCACGTCCGCCGGCCGTGCGCACCGTTACTTTTAAATCGGCTCGCCGTAAACACGCAGATTACAATCTCGCCTCAATCTGGGTTTTCGGTCTGGCCACTCTATCTGCTCCTTTTTCGCAGAACTATCGTGTGAGAGAAACGCCGAACCTGTCGGACAGGTACCGTTGTGCGGACGGCGGCAATCGGCAGCAGGGATCCGCACAAACAGGTCTGGGGCTCGCGCTTATGCGATCACTGACTCCGCGGCTGAGCTGAGTGAATCACGGCCCGGCGCCCAGCTGCCGAGTGGGCGGACGGCCGTCTGCCAGAGTAAACATCCCGTCACATGGAAGAGGGGCGCATTCCGAGTTTTATGTCCAATCCAGACTCGCCCTTTCCTTTCTTCTTCATGTGCCTAATGTTTAGCTACACTATCTGATCAAAAATATCCAGGCACCTACGAGGGTGAGTCAATTGGAAACTTTAAATATTTTTTTAAATATTATTTATTGTGCAGAAGTGGTACAAAGCTGTATCGCTTTTCAACATAATCTCCCGCACGCTGAATGCAAGTCCTCCAGCGCTTACCAATTGCATAAATTCCTTTAGCAAAAATTCTTTTGTTAGTCCGCGCAACCACTCATGCACCGCGTGGCGTACCTCTTTATCAGGACGGAACTTCTTTCCTCCCATTGCGTCTTTGAGTGGTCCAAACATATGGAAATCACTTGGGGCAAGGTCTGGTGAGTATGGTGGATGAGGAAGACACTCAAAATGCTGGTCTGTGATTGTTGCAACTGTTGTACGGGCAGTGCGGGGCCTTGCATTCTCATGTTGCAAAAGGACACCTGCTGACAGCAATCCACGTCCCTTTGATTTGATTGCAGGCCACAGTTGATTTTTTAAGAGCTCTGTGTATGATGCACTGGTGACAGTGGTCCCTATAGGCATGTAATGCTCCAAAATGACGCCTTTTTCGTCCCAGAAGAGAGTCAGCATAACCTTCCCTGTTGATGGTTTTGTTCGAAACTTGTTTGGCTTTGGTGATGAGGAATGGCGCCATTCCTTGCTCGCTCTCTTCGTTTCTGGTTGGTGGAAGTGAACCCAGATTTCGTCCCCCGTAACGATTCTCGGAAGGAGGCCATCACCTTCTCGTTCAAAGCGCCGAAGAAGTTCTTCACAAGCATCAACACGTCGTTCTCTCATTTCAGGAGTCAGCTAGCAGACACTTTCTAAAACTGGAGCACGTCATGCACAATGTGGTGTGCTGATCCATAACTAATCTGTAAACATGCTGCAATGTCATTCAGTGACACTCGGCGGTTTTCATTCACTATGGCTTCAACTGCTGCAATGTTCTGTAGAGTCACAACTCGTTGTGGGTGACCTGGACGAGGAGCATCTTCCACTGAAGTCACACCATTTGCGAACTTCCTACTCCATTCGTAGACTTGCTGCTGTTACAAACACGCATCACTGTACTGAACCTTCATTCGTCGATGAATTTCAATAGGTTTCACACCTTCACTACGCAAAAACCGAATAACAGAACGCTGTTTTTTCCTGATACAAGTCGCAAGTGGAGCGGCCATCTTTATACTGGTACTGCGACGGTTTGTGTGCATCTGCACTATGCTACCACCTACAGGCCATTCTGCACGCTGTTTGTAGCACGCTTACCAACTTGCAGGATTACGGCGCGAAATTTCGATTTGTTATTACAAATTTAAGGTTTTGATTTGACTCACCCTCGTATTAGTTTCCATTAATATGGGGTGTGTCCATCCTTCCTCTTTATAACGGCTTGAACTCTGCTGCAGAAACTTTCTATGATATCTCTGAATGTCTGTAGAGAAATGACAGAGCATTCTACCTTAAGAGCCGAAACCGTGTAAGGTAGTGTGGTGATCGCTCAGCACTAGGGTCTGCAGCAAAGTCGACTTTCTAACTCATCCCAAAACTGTTCCAGTGGGATGAGATCGGAATTCTGAGCAGGCCAATTCATTTTAGGAATTTTACTGTCCACAACCTATTGCCTCACTAAGGCTGCTTTACGACAGGTCCATTGTCATTCTGATAGAATCGTCGCCATGGACCTGTTCCTCAGTTGTACGCAGTACACAGTGCTACAAAATGTGTTTATCACCTTTAGCACGTAGCATTTTCTTAAGCACAAAATGAGGACCATTCCATAACCACGAAAAACACGCCTATACCGTAACACTGTTGGCACTACACACGATGGCAGGTAACGTTCTGCAGGCAACGGCCAAACCCAAACAGTTCCATCGGACTGCCGCAGGGTATAGCGTGATTCATCACTCAAAATACGGCGTTTATCGTCACCCACTGCCCGGTGCCGTCGCTTTTTACAGCACCTCTAGCGCCGCTTAGCATGACTACAGAAATGTGTGGCTCAGGAGGAGCTGTTCGACCACTGTAGCCCATTCTTTTTAACTTCCTGTGGACCGTCATTGTGCAAGCTGGAATGCGAGTAACACTTCGGAACTCAGCAGTGATTCCTTCTGCTGATTTCATGTTTAGTTGTGGTTGTTCATTAGCATTTCCACGTCACCAACAGTGGCCTCGGGCAGCTTTAAAAAGAGTTGAAATGCCCCTGATGTATTTGTTACTCGGCTGACATCCAGTGACTAGTGCACTTTCTGAGTCATTGAGCGCTGCTGTTACTGCTTCTCTACTGACAACACAATGCTCCTCCCGTCTGCTTTTATACTGGCACCGGTCTCTCGTGATATCTATGGGTCAATTCCACATTGCTCAGGGGTGTCCGGATATTTTTCATCAGATATTACATCATCTGCATGTTGAACCCTTGGATTCCTGTGTAGTTCTATTCGTGTGTACACTCAGTTTTTAGGTACGGAATTTTTTCTGCGGAAGAAACGCGCACAATATGAATAGAGCTTTTAACGACAGTATCGGGCATTAAAAACCGCTTTTTCGACGTTTTCATCCCACCTAATACAGAGTCCACTTTTTTTAGGATTTGGCAAATTATATTTATTTTATAATTTAACTGTGTGGCCGGATATCATTCCTGTGTCTACGAACGTCGAAGTAATCTACGGGGCGGGGGATTGCCTGCGCCACCTGTCTATGAACTATGTAGGCTTTGTTCTGTGGTTATCGTATTGTAACTGTTTTTGTATAGTAATCTCTGAAGCGGCATTTGGGGACCAGCCCAAAATTTGCCTATACGAGCGTGGGGGACCGTCTGAAAACCACAGTGAGGTTGGCCAGTATACCAGCTCACGGTCGTTAATCCGCCACGCGGACTCGGTCCGTTCCTGCCTCGCCTCCCTGTCTCGCAAGCTAGCGCGGCGAGCGTTACTCTATGCGAGCAGGTCAGGAAAAACGAACATAAGAATGATAATCAAAAATGGTAGCCGAGCTCATTTTGAGGACGTGTTTAAAACAGTGGGGATTTCATCTACTCTTGTTATCTACATCAGAAATAACATTGATATTTAGTGCACAGACAGCTACCAAGAAAGAATAAACATGAAACTCACAACAACATTTTCTGCCAAGGAATAAAACTGTACAATATTTTTATTTAGCGTATGACATTTTAATACATTTCAGTATTGGATCACGTTATTCTACATTACATAAAATTACATATATTCACAGACAAACATCTAGTCCTTGTATATATTCTATGGATTTTTGGGATGCCAAGAGGAATTCTTCAAAGTCCCCATTTGAAGAGCGAGTCAGCACATCTTCCATGCCCAGTTCTTAATCGGTTCAGAGTTGACCAGATCTTGCGGGGCTGATCAAATCCAGGAACTGCCTCGGTAATACAAGGCATTAGGTGGCAAATTGTTGGGACATTCTGGAGCCATTCTCTTCTCCAAGAGTTGATGTCAGAGCCAGTGAGGCTGTCGAGAGCAAGAGGAGGGGGTCTTGAACGAAGCCTCTTGGTACTCAGATCAGGTATATCGATGTCTACGGGTAGTTCAGGATATACTTCGATCTTGTTGTATTCTCTGACCAAGGCTGCTTCTCGTCATATTTTTGGGGGTGATATATGACTCAGAACAGGTAGCCATATGTTAGAGGTAGACCAAACGGTTCCTGAAATAATGCGGATTGTGTTGTTAAGTTCAACTTCGATTTTGTTCACATAGCCATACTGGTGCACAGTACTCCGCCGCAGAGTATACCAGGCTCAGCGCAGACGTCCTCAGAGTTGTTACCGTTGATTCCCAGGTGGTTCCGCAGAGTTTACGGATGAGGTTGTTTCTTGTTGTCGCCTTGGCAGCTGCTTTTGTAAGGTGTTATTTAAATGACAAGGTTCTGTCTAACGTGACCCCTAGGTACCTCGGCTCCTTGTTGTGGTTGTGGCGCGTGTCGTTGATGTTGTTTCACGTCCGTGGGTGTAAACCTGAAATTTCCCCCACACCTGACCCCTGGGCGGTGCTAAGAAGGCAACAAAATTGGCAGACAGACAATCTTTCTAGATCTCCTGGCTATACGAGAAGTACATAACCGAGAGGAAACTGTACAATAAATTATTTCTGACCACGATAACTGTGATAGCCATCGAAAGCTCGAGAATTTTATTGGAACTGACGGGGCTTGAAAACCTATAAGATTTTGTTCAAACATGCCGCCGCTAAAGAGTCCGTGAATATATGGACAGTAAACTGCCCAAGGATGTTGAAGAGCTCACTGAAATGAACTTATCTAAAAAGGAGGTGAAAAAGTACATGATAAGCAATATTTTATGTACAGTCAAGGATTACTTAGATAATAGAGAGTACCACAGAGCACGGGTTTGCTAAAAAGATGTATTACACAAGTGGATGATATTAATAATAGCAATGATACATCTGTCATTTCACATAACACTTTCACAATATTTTTTTTTTTTTTTTTTTTTTTTTTGTGGAAAACTTTACCCCTTAAGGTGTGTAATATATAATAATAACACGTTAGCCTCTTTCTGAGATCAACATCTTAGTCATTATAGAGGGATGCTGACTGAATTTTTCAGGCTAAAAAATGGGAAGTTGCGGTACAAAAAAATGGCTCTGAGCACTATGGGACTTAACTGCTGAGGTCATCAGTCCCCTAGAACTTAGAACTACTTAAACCTAACTAACCTAAGGACATCACTTACATCCATGCCCAAGGCAGGATTCGAACCTGCGACCGTAGCGGTCGCGCGGTTCCAGACTGTAGCGCCCAGAACCGCTCGGCCACACCGGCCGGCAGTTGCGGTACAGAAAATGAAACCAAACATTATCGCTATGGTCCTGACGTTAGTCGATAGTATGTGTAGTGTTACTTTTTGAAGTTGTGTGTAGTGACGAAGTGAGATGTGAATTAACAATATAGGACGAGCCTTTCACATTATTAAATAATTTCTTTATGGTGGTGGTTAGTGTTTAACGTCCCGTCGACAACGAGGTCATTAGAGACGGAGCGCAAGCTCGGGTTAGGGAAGGATTGGGAAGGAAATTGGCCGTGCCCTTTCAAAGGAACCATCCCGGCATTTGCCTGAAACGATTTAGGGAAATCACGGAAAACCTAAATCAGGATGGCCGGAGACGGGATTGAACCGTCGTCCTCCCGAATGCGAGTCCAGTGTGCTAACCACTGCGCCACCTCGCTCGGTTAACTTCTTTGCATTGAAGTACTGTCCACAAGGGATAAACCGTATGACTGCTCTTGTATTAGGAGGGATAGAGATTTCAGTCTTCACCCGGCCATCCTTATTTAGATTTTTTGTGGTTTTCCTAAATTGCTTCCGGCAAATGAAGGGAAGTTTCCTATTACGAGTATAAGGCCACAGCCGCCTACCTGCCCATCCTTCTCAAACTATTGACCTATAAATATATAAATGCCTGTAAATATGAACTGTGTGTTTTTTCTCTTAAATTTGAATACCTTGATGTCTAGTGCCCTTAGAGAGCGACACTACTGGACTGTGGATGACGCCACTGGACAGTGGACCTCTGGAAACGACTTATTTGGAGTGATGAATAATTACGCTATACCTTGTGGCAATCCGATGGAAGCGTCTGGGTTTGGTAAAGCCTGCAGAACGTTACCTGTCATCACATGCAGTACCAGCAGTGGTGTACGGAGGAGATGGTGTTATGGTATGGGGGTGTTTGTCGTGATTAAGATATGGTCCCTTTAATGCGCCTAAGGAAACACTAAATGCGAAAGGATATGAACACATTTTGTAGCAGTGTGTACTGTGTACAATTGACGATCAATTCACAGGCGATGATCGTTCTATCAGCATGACAGTGTATCATGTCATATGTAAGCATCTGCGAGGCAATGATTTGTGCTCAATAACATCGCTGAAATGGATTGGCCTATCCAGAGCCCCGACATGATTCCAATGGAACACCTTTCGGATGAGTTACAAGGTCGACTTCGTTCCAGCCCCAGCATCCAATAGCATTACCTTCTCTAGTTTCGGATCATAAGTTGAACTGGCTGCCATTCCTCCAGAATCAGACTCCTCATTGAAAGTGTCCCCAGCAGAATTCAAGTCATCATAAAGATGACGGTTGGTCACAGGTCATATTAACGTACACTAATATATGTCCAGATACTTTTGGTTAGATAGTGTATACTTAGGCGCAAGTATCAGGCGAGCCTTCTCGATAGTTGGAATATCTGCATCTTTTTCCATTCACTTAAACCACTTTGTTGTTCCTCTGCTCCTTGTAAAGAACAAGGAGGAGGGGGAAGGTTTCGTCGCTTGAGGATCCACTTTATTCGGACCAGCTTAATTTCTTTCTCTCTTTATTCTAATCTAATATCGTGTCATTTTCATACTTCACCTATGACAGTCTGAATTTTGGTGTGAAAATATTAATAACGCCTTTTTTGTAGAAGATTGAACGTAGTTTCCTTTTGTGCTGAGAAACTTGTTCGCTAGTGGTGACTGTTTTCAAGCTGTTCCAGAAAATATGAGAACACGATCTTTAAAGCCCTCCCCCCCCCCCCTCTCCATCAACCCCACACTCGGCCCCCGCCACGGACGATTTGTAGTATGTTGTTCATGGCTCTCTTTCGTACCAATGTACGAAAATTTGTGACTGGACGTATTATTACCCCTATTCGACATTTTTTGGTCTTCGTTGACGTGCTGTATGTACCCTTTGGATCCAGTTTACTTTGGATCTGATGTCTATGAAATACTGTGTTACTTGGCGTGTCAACCTACCGTGGTATGGCCTAAGAACATAGTCCTTTTTTTTGACGTTGGCCGAGACCATCTTTATCTGGGTGTACATTTCTTGGCTCGTGCGTCTTTTATATTGATCGTCACGTGTTTTTCGAGGTCCCAATATCCTGCTCGGTCTCTCGAGATATATGCGCCATGCGTTCATGTGGTACCCCTTAGCACAAAAGAAAAATTTAGACCGCGGAGGGTAGCAGAACGCCTGGTGCAGCCAGCGGCCTTAGAGGGGTGGTAGCGGGGATGGGAGGCGCTCGGCGGAGCATCTGGCCTCCCTCTATAGGTGGATGGAGGGGGTGGGGGATGGAGGGGAGAGGACCTCGATTTTCCGCAGTTTGTGGACGCCTATCGAGGAGAACACACATTCAACTACCGCCACCTTTGCAGTCTTTTAGGATGACGATTTTCCCCAGGATATGTGCTGCATTATGACCCATTCATTATGAGTGCTGGCTTTTTCACGACCATTTCGAAGTGTAATTAGAACTGTGACACAATTGTTTCCATCAGTCGCGACAGCATGTATTGGCTTCGATTACCTGGGCTGTGGATGGTTTTTGAGAAGGCGTCTGTAGTGGACTATGACGTCAGACAGCGATAGATACCGCATGCTTACAGGTAATGCACTTTCTAAACGCCGCTCTTTCCAACACCAGCACCTCGTCAGTTGAACATTGTTCCTGCCAAAAAGTGTAAAGATAGTACCTTACACCCCTGCCTTTTTCCCACCAGCTTGTGGCTGAAGGGTAGCGTTTTAGCATGTCCGTCACTAGTTTCGAGTGGTATTGAGAAATTTTTTTCCAGCAAGATGACACCAGTTGTATGGTGTCGCCAATTTTTGAGTTGTATTGCACTTTTATGCCGTCTGTGTATAGTTTTGTAATTAATTCCAATCTTTGTGATTAATTATGTAATTAAGATCGATCTTTGTGTTTGTTTCCCGACAAAAATAAATAAAGTACACTAACCCAACCTTCCTCTCCTGCATCTGGACAGTTCCCATGTGATTTTTTTGGGGGGGGGGGGGGGTGCGTTTTAATTTCCCATCAATGCCAACAAGAGCCTCTAGTGGTTTTAATTATGTTGGGGTAGGGGGGGTGCACTTGGACTGCCTGCCGAGGAGGACCAGGTTCGAGTCCCAGAAAGGGCACCGAAAATTTTTATTTCCTGTCAATTCCCATGTGGTGGGTGTAGTGGGATGCAAACACAGCTCTGGGACAATGAAATTCCTGCCAAATTTGAAATTCCCATCAAAATTCAAAATTTCCACCAACAGGGTAGGTGGAGGGTGGGAGAGGGGTGAGGTAGGGGAGGGGGAGGGGGAAATGGAGGGGCTGAGGCGCACGTGTAACTGAGAAAAATCCATGACATCATCCGGATGTGGGAGTGGTCCTGGTCAAGGACGGGGATGGGTTTGATTAATTGGTCAATTTAATGAATTTGCATATCAATTTGATATCGAACTTGCGCTGAGGCTGCCACTACCCTACTACTGTCGTGTTGGCTAATGTGTGTTGAGAAATCTTGTTTATTGCTATCCCACGATCACCTATTTCAAAATCGCCCATTGAATTTACGTCTACACATATAGTACACAAGCCACCTTATGGTGTGTGGCGGAGGGTACTTTCTGTATCACTGCACCCCTTTTCTTGTTCCACCCACATATCCGTCCGATGGTTGAAAGGCATTCAGATTACTGTCGTATCTGTGTCATATTGCTTTTGGTTGCCCATATGATAAGAGCTAGGTCAATCCGGTCTTTGGCTAAAGGTCACAACAAATATAAAGTGATCACCGAGCTCCTGTGTAGATGACAGCCCCACAAAATGTCGTTCATGTCCCCTAGATTGTTTGGTTGCGATCCCAAGAGTTCGCGCGTTATTCCAGGTAGTCACACAGATTTGAAGTACGGTAGAAATACGTGTACCTGTAGTTTGTTCAGAAGTGTGAATGTCCCGCATACCAGGAATTCTCAGTTTTGTACCGCTGGTGGTGAGCTGACGTCCTTTTTACGATAAACCAGATTGTACAGTGGCTGAGTATAATGATATTGCTCCACGTTTAACTGCTACCACAAGCAATGGATTCATTTATGTGTAATTACAACATCTGGGAACCTGCTTCTCGTGGACTGCCTCTTCCAAGAAAGTCTTCACTGCTGCTGCGTGCAACTACTGGCCAAACGCCCATGTGACGCCTTTCCCTCTACAGTGGTCATTCTGAAAAGGACCTAGAAGGACGCGCGCTGACGTACTGCCGCATATCGTGATGGGACACTCGCCCGCGTCTAATTCAGTTTGTACACCATTCTCGCCCCCCCCCCTCCCTCCCCCCCCCTCCCCACAACCCCCCGCGTGGGAACACACACACACACACACACACACACACACACACAGATACACGTGCGCGCGCGCTTACGCTTTACGGCAGCAGCATTATGCCATATGTCGGTAACAGTTCGTGATACGGTAAACCGGATTCACTAAGGCTTTATTATTCGCCATGAATTTCACTTTTTAGCTTTGTCTTATCGATCCTGTTTGAATACATAGTGCGCAGAAATCACTCATACAACGTACATTAAAGTCAATTAAGTGGTACAAAATGTTCAACGCTTATCTACCCCATTTGTATACGGGTCTAATACGACCGTTTACAAGAGCCCTACACGGTCCACTCCTACCTTCGTATTCACTTGTACATTTCTTTCCCTCGGCATGTTCTGCATTCTTCCCTCGGCTTGTTTTTATGACCACCAATACTGCCGCTGAAATGTCACAACGTTCTAACTAACTTCGCGTACCGCAGATAAATACGATGTCTTCATATGATTTGAAATTAAACAAGCATTTCGATAGAAGGCCGTTCTGTAAACCCACATCTGCAAAGAAAGGCCCCAATGTGCGCGGAGGAAGAACATTCTTTTCGACTGGCAGCTGAACGAACATCGTGGAATATCTTCTACCTTTTCTTCTGCACTTCAACGCCTAGGCACTCGTGCCTGTTGCGTCTTCACGTTTCACTGCCGCCTCATTCTACGTCACTTCTTCCTCTTGGCTGGTGCATCATGGCCACATGTGGGATTCTCTCTACATCTATTCCTTGCCGCTTGGTCTAGGGGGGCCTTGTCACGGTTCGAGCGGCTCCCCCCTTCGGAAGTTCGAGTCCTCCCTCGGGCATAGGTGTGTGTTAGCGTAAGTTAGTCTACGTTAGATTAAGTAGCGTGTAAGCCTAGGGACCGATGACCTCAGCAGTTTGGTCCCATAGGAACTTATCACAAATTTCCAAATACACCCATTCTTTGTAGGTGACGTTTCCGTAATGTTTTATTTTATTCATTGTTTCCATTAATATTATAAATAACTAGTTCATTCCTAATATATTCTTCTCTTACGCGGTCTACCCTGGTAACACCTCTCACTTTCCTAAGAAATCTCATTTCTGCTGCGTGTAGTTTGCTTTTATCACGTTTTTAAGGGATCCATGACTCATTTCCGTGTAGTAATACCGCTGTAGCCGTGAATTCATAAAATTTTAGTTTCGTGTCTCTTCGTATGTTGTTCTGCTGTGTTTTGTTTATCATTCCGAATATTGATTGATAGTTCTTAATCTTATTTTATCTTAAAAGATTAAAGTTGGAGAACTGTTGAAGTGGTGTATTAACTGTTATTATTTTTGAGCATGTGGGTTATTTCCCATGATGAGCCACGATTTTAGTTTTCTTTGTTGATATTCGAAAATTATATTCTCTTTTCTTTAATTCATATAATTCATAGTTTGGTTTTTATAACTCATCTTCACTTTCTTCCAAAAGAGTATCATCACTTGCGTACATAAGGGTATTAAGATATTTATTTGGATATTAACATATTTATTTCTATTAATCTGTAATCGATTTTTAGTGTTCTTGTTTTGCCGATGTACAAGTTTTTTATAGCTTCAGTAAGACGTCTAGGATATCCAGTTTCAATCATTATGTTCCACAGGTTCTTTCTGTTCACACTGTAAAAAGCAATTTTGAGGTTGATTAAAGTTACATATGTTTCTAAATTGAAGTCTCGTCGTTTCTCTCTAATTGCTTTTACGGTAAATATATTATCACTGCATGAACGACGTTTTTGAAGTCTGCAATGTTCTTCTAAAAACGCAGACGTTGTTCTTAAACGATTATTGATTATTTTCGCAAATATTTTATAGCCTGAATTTAAGAAACACTTCTTAGATAATTTTCACAATTGTTTCTTTGACCTTTTTTTTTTTTAAGAAAAAGAAAGGATATCACTTCTGATATTATCCAAGAGTTTGGGATTTTACACCAGTGCCCATATTTAACAAATAAATGTAATAATCTAAAGGGCCCTTAGCTATGTCTGACATTGTAATATTGAATTGCAGGGGTAATATTGAATAAAAAGCTCTCGGGTTTTCAGTCACGTCAAGTGATTAAAATTACACGAGCTAACGGCCAATCACTACTTGGCCATTGTCAAGTAGTATCACTGCCAGTGGGCTGCTGGTAACGCCATTTGTACACACTAGCTTCCGCCTGTGACGTCATTGGTGCCCGTGGGATCGCCGTATACGGGGATATATTGACTTAACGATCGATGTGCCCGCTTCAACCGCACGATCGCTGGATCCCACGCTGCGCTGAGCTGCAAGCCACCTTCTCTGTTTAGGGTGTTACCAGTGATTTTTATTTCAATGGCTACTTTAATTACACAATCCCAAAAGCCGTTTGTGGGAGCCACGACGGAAGTTTTGTCACATTATATCCGGTGTCCGTTTTCTAAAGCATGCTCAGCTGAAGCAGATTTCTCGGAGGAGCGTAGGCGATAAACCCTTTCGTGCTTCTTCCTGCATTGTTCCACAGTGCGTACAGTTTGTCCGACGTAAGATTTCCACAGTGCGTACTGTTTGTCCGACGTAAGATTGGCCACACTCGCAAGGTATCTCAGGTGTTCCGAGATCTGCTGCGTCATTAACTTTCTCATTAATTGACGGATTTTTGTCGGAGGCCTAAGAATCGATTTGATCTTGTGTCGTTTCAGCAGGCGGCTTATCATGCCCGACACGGAACCACAGAACGTCAAGAAAGCAAGTTTCTTTTCCGCTTCTCGCCGGTGGTTTTATTGTAAATCTTGTCCGAGATCACTTCAGATTTTTGGTTAATGTTGTAGCAGTTGTAACTGAAGACCCTGTGTGGGTGGTTCAGCTCTTTGGGCAGGTTATCGGCATCTGATATCGTTCTTGCACAATGCACCAATGTTTGTAACACTTGTGCGACAGGTGATAGCGTGCAAGTGCAGGTCGGTGTGGGCGGATTTTCTGTAGACTCTGTGGCCAAGGCATCCATTTTGTTTGCCGCGGACATGGACGTCGAGAAAGGGCAGTGCATAGCCTTTTTCTCACTCTGTGGTGAACTGGATGTTATTGTTAATGCCGTTAAGGTGTTCCAAGAACTCGTCAAGTGTCTCCCGCCCCTGAGGCCAAATGACGAACGTGTCGTCAACGTACCGAAAGAAGCAACTACGGTTTAATGGGGCCGTGTCTAAGTTGACATTCTCAAAATTCTCCGTGAAGAGGTTTGTAACAGTTGGAGGTAACGGGCTACCCATTACAACGCCGTCCGTCAGACGTAAGTGTGTGCCTAAACTCATGTCTAAGGTTACTTCCACTTATTGGTGTCAGACATACAGTTTTCTTTCCCGTAGGAGACGAGATACTGGCGGAAGTAAAGCTGTGACGACGGGGCGTGAGTCGTGCTTGGGTAGCTCAGGTGGTAAGGCTGGAACTGACAAAAATAACAAGGCAGTGAAATATTTGCGATGTCGCTGTTCGGGACTTCTCTTCTGTCCATGTAATTTACCCTGGAAAAAACACATATCAAGGATTTACTGAATGATTAATTTGGGCCTGGGAAATGATGATGAGGAACCGGCTGCAGAAGAAGAAAATGTGCGTGCTGAACTGCCACCAGTTGAAGGTGACAGTGAAGGTGCTAAATTGTGCTACTACTAAAGACTCATTTTTTGAATCTGTAATTCATGACTGCAATTATCTGTCACCTTATTTATGTCATTTCATTGTAGCCATTTTTGTTACTGTTTCTAGTGAATAAAAAAAAAAAAAAAAAAAAAAAAAAAAAAAAAAATAAAAGGTGGTAGAGCACTGGCCCGCGAAAGCAAAGGTCCCGAGTTCGAGCCTTGGTCCGGCAGACAGTTTTAATCTACCAGGAAGTTTAATTTCTACTGTGTTTCGCAGGCACATTCTGCAATACGAAAGTAAACTTCTGCATGTATCAATATACAGATAAAGTTCGTTGTCACGTCCTTTTTTATGTTGATTTAAAAAATGATCGAGGTCTAGGAAATGAAAGTATTACGTGTTCAATAGTTTGAATTAAAACCGCGATAATGACACTGAGATTCGTGTAACCCTTGATGGTATGGCAACGGATGTCGAAGGATGCATTTTAAAAGCGAAATTTCACCGAACGACAACTCTTGGTGCCATGGTGCTAATCAGCGAAATTAGGCTACACATGTGAAACAGTCATGTCTAAGTTAGTAGTACAATCAAACCCAGCCTACGCTAAAAGGCTGCACACGTACTCAACTGGATACACAGCCGACTCGTTTGACTGTCCTGATTTAGACTGTCAGTGGTTTAGCACAGTAACCCAGTTTTCTAGCGAAAGACACTTGGCTCTAATGAATTTCATTATCAGTTATTTGAGACTAGCATCAGTACACGTAATACGTACGTTCTAGTGACAGCATTACATCTACGAGTATAGCGCGTATACTACAAGTTGCCTGTAGGTTTGCAATAACGAAAGTATGTACCACGTGATTTGGAAAAAGTACAGGCCGTGTCACTGTTTGGAGGTGGGTTGCAAAAGAGTAGCGCGGTTCTACATGCCCACCGCATTGATGGCAGTTTGTTCATGGAACATGTGCTCATGTGGTAAAGTGCGGGGTGTTAAAAAAGTCTCTCCGCAGTACCGTATGATTGTTAACCGCGCGTGCCGTATGCCGCAGTGAGTATACCGAAATGTAACTCAGTGAAATACAAGTTATTAATTCATTGAATATTCATTTTTACTTACAAATTTTCACATTAAATGTTGAAAGTGTACCCCCTGTTGTTGAATACACGATTCAATTCGTCTAATCATGTTTCCAAACACAGGCTGTAACATTTCTTCTGTAACAGAAGCAGTGAAAGTGGATATTGCAGTTTTCAATACATCGATGGATTTTGTACTGTTTTTAAAGACAGTTGCTTTGCTGCACCCCAGAAGAAAAAGTCAGGTGGTGTTAGGTCATGGCCGACCGGAGTGGCCGAGCATTTCTAGGCGCGTCTGGAACCTGCGACCGCTACGGTCGCAGGCTCGAATCCTGCCGCGGGCAACGATGTGTGTGATGTCCTTAGGTTAGTTAGGTTTAAGTAGTTCTAAGTTCTAGGGGACTGATGACCTCAGAAGTTAAGTCCCATAGTGCTCAGAGCCATTTGAACCATTTTGTTAGGTCAGGCGATCGTGGATGCCAAAGTCCTGTGAAATGATGCGATCACCAAAAACATCAGCAAGCAGTGACATTGAAACGCGAGCTGTATGCGCAGTTGGACCATCTTGTTGAAAATAACCGTTCAGTATTTCACTTAACACAAGTTCTCCTATGAATGGGTACAGAATATCACTGCAGTATCGTTGTGCGTTTATTGTTTCGTTGCAAAATCATACGGCACGCGCGGCTAACAATCATACGGCACTGCGGAGAGACTTTTTGAACACCCCGTATAAAAACAGCGTTGGCATTTTTTAAAAAACTTCGGACTGTTTTACGCCATTTAGCTTAAGATTACATTTCTTTAAAACTGTGTGTGTGTGAAAATTTTTGACAAGTACTTTTGGACATGGCCCAGAAAATTGTTATCATTCGGATACTTTTGAGGACAGATTAGATAGCTGCTCTTGGACAACACTGTAATTGGCTGTTTCATTTTAAAGGTAGCTAAAATAGTACGCACTGATTGCCTGTTTCGTTTTAATTGTGAGATGAAGAGGTTGGCACAGAGAGGAAGTCGTGGCAGGCCGCATAAAACATGATGTCCCCCGCCCAGCCCCCTTTACCTCATAAACAGGAAGGCTTTTGTGCTATCATTTTCGCGCATTCCTTTCGCAAATTGGTTAGTTGAGGGCGGTGAGGGGGGGGGGGGGGGGGAGGGAAATGATAGTAGTGCCGAAAATACTCTGCCCCCCACACCATAAGGTGACTTGGAGAATCTAGGTGTCCATGTAACAGTTGCCAAGTATTGATGTCGAGCATACTGTGAAATATTTACAGTCCACTCTCCAGCAAAGCGCAACAACTATTGTGGCGCTGGTGTTAGGTGCAGAGTTGACAGAGGTGGCTGGCTACTTTGGGCCGGGATTACACTATCAAATTTCTTTGCCCAATATCTTTGTCAAAGAAATTTGATGGTCTAACAGGGAACTTTGTCAAATAACGTCAAATATTTGATCAAATCTAGGGCCTCACTGTAGATTTGATCAAAGAAGTCGCTTGTCTTCTGTTCACTGCAGTGTGACATGTTACCACGTGGAGCGCTAGCATCGCTGCAGTATTCTGCCCTATGTAGTATTTTTATTAACATTGTTGGTAAATACAATTGGTGTGTACCGACAACTACAAAATTAATAGATATGTATGAAACTGATGAGGCGCTTTACAACGTGGGGCACCCTGAATACAAAAATATATTAAGAAGATTGGAGACAACCTGACCTAACCTAACCTCTCTCCTGCAGCAAGGCTTCGGAGTGTTACAGTGAGCCTGTCTTCTGCATATAGACCAGTTCTTAAGTGAGTATTGTGCTTTGTGATATGAGGATACACTTCACTGAGCACATACAGAAATGTATGCTCATCCATTCTTAAGTAATTGATGTACGACTTGACGTCCTCCACTATAAGATCACGTAACAAGTTTTGGGTTCAAATGGGTGTGAGCACTATGAGACTTAACTTCTGAGGTCATCAGTCCCCTAGAACTTAGAACTACTCAAAAGTAACTAACCTAACGACATCACACACATCCATGCCTGAGGCAGGATTCAAACCTGCGACCGTAGCGGTCGCGCGGTTCCAGGCTTTAGCGCCTAGAACCGCTCGGCCACCCCGGCCGGCTAACAAGTTTTGTTGAATGCTTTTATAGTGTCGTCGTAAAACCTCCGGCTTCACCCAGGTACGTTTCCTTTTTTTTTCCCCGTTTCTCTTCCGCATGTGCACACAGTGCAATTGTGGGGTGTCCGGACATTTGCCACACCGGACATTTGCCACGGTTTTACCTGCTCCGAAGGGTCGGATCCCTTGTCCCCTCCCCCCCCCCCCCTCCTCCTCCTCCTCCTCCTCCTCCTCCTCATCCGGCCGCCCAGTTTGCTTTCGAAGTTCCGAACGTGACATCAGTATGGAAGATATTACAACAAACAAGGGCAGGCCTCCTGCTCATTACAAAGGTTACGCGTATCTTAAACAGAGGGAATCTAAAGAAGGTGTTGTTACATGGATGTGTTTACCCCGAAAAGCGGATCATTGCAAGGGAAAGCTGCTTTCGAGGAACGCAGAAGTGTTGAGCGTATTAGAGCATCTCTGTGGACCACCTGACGATGCAACTCTGAAAGTTAGAAAGCAAGTGGAAAGGGCGGAGAGAAGGTCTCGAGAAGAAACTACACAGTTATCGGAGATATACGCGGATGAAATGGGAAATCTACATAATACAGTTTGTGACTTTGTTACAGTGATGCCTAATTCAGAATCTATGAAGAGAACCATGCGTCGTCGACGGAGCCAAGAGCGAGAGAACCAACAACAGCCTAAGAACTCTTATGAAATTGATCTTCAAGAAGATCTATTAAAAATGGGAGATGGCAGTAGTTTTCTTCTGGAAGGCGACCGATTAGAGGCGAGAATAATGATTTTTAGTGGAAGCAAAGGATGGAACATTTAAGAGATGCAGCAAGCAGTTTGTACAGACCTTCACCATACACGTAGCCTTAGGAGGCCCGATTAAAGAAACAAACATTCTTCCTATTGTATTTGCACTGCTCCCTAATAAGAAGAAAGACACATATGTTCGTCTGTCTCGTCTGATAAAACAGGCAGTGTCTGAGTGGTGTCCTAAACAAGTGTCCCACAACTGAAATATATGGATTCTATTTCCATATGAAGAAGAGTTTATGGAGAAGAATTAAAGTTTTCGGTCTAACTGAGGAGTACCGCTAGAACGAGGATTTAAGACTTCACGTCAGCGTGTGTGCAGCGCTGGCAGTTGTAGAACCGGAGGACGTAAGCAATGGATGGATTGAGATTCATGCAGAAGCTCCTGATAACGGAAGGTTCTCTCATTTTCTTGACTACTTTGTGGATAACTGGCTAGAGAATGAGGATATCGCAATAGAAATGTGGGACTGTTACGGAAAAAGGCACCGAACGACGAATGCTGTTGAAGGGTGACAAAACAAAATAAATAGTATTATTGGAAACCCTCATCCTAGAATCAACTATTTGGTGGAGTGCCTGAAAAAGGAAGCAGAGCTCACAAACTGCATGTACATGAAATTGGAAATGAGTCTTGAAGGTAAGAAGAGGAAGAAGGAGTACTTGGAGCTGGACGACAGGATAGCTGGCGAAGGGGCAAGTGTGGCAAATGTCCGGTGTGGCAAATGTCCGGTGTGGCAAATGTCCGGCATTCAATTGTGGTACATGCAACGTCTCCGGTTAATAACAAGTTGTTGTTGTCAGCCTCCTTGAACTTTGACGAAAAATATGACAACAGTGTAATACCCCTTTTTAGCGCCACATCAAAGATCTTTGTCAAATATATTTGACGAATATTTGATCACACCTTTGATCAAATCTTTGACAAAGAAATTTGATAGTGTAATGCCGGCCTTCTTGCCAGCCGACCTCAATTCGTCTGCAGGGAGATGAGACAGAGCGTTACGGCGCGGACAGGATCGCAGCACAGAAGAGACGGTGTCTGCGCATAAGCAGGCGTGAGTCAGACTGGGCGAGGCTTGGCGCCGCGGGTGACAGGGACGGGGATGGCGACCGCCCGTGTCCCCTGGGGGCTGGCCCGCGGCCCAAGCCGGGAGGACGCCGCCGTCTGGCTCCGCGCTCACCCGGAATGTCAACGAACCCGCGATCGCTTCTCGGAACACCTGGGTGACGCAATAGCTGCCTGCCAACCTTCTCCATGTCCCCATATGCGCATATCTGTACCGTTCTTGCCTGCCTCCCCAACGGCATCTACACTGCTGGCCACCATACCTGCAGCACCGTGAAGGCAGTCTGCAACAACGTCAAACTGACTTCAACTGTCCTACGAGCTTTGATATTCAAATGTTTAGCGTTTCAGCTCGACCAGCCAATGAAGACAGCAGTAACTTCATCTACATTCTGTATGGGCTGCTTAACACTGTGACAAAACTCGTGGGATACCTCCTAATATCGTGTCGGACTTCCTTTTGCTTGTAGTAGTGCAGCAATTTGACCGGGCATGGACGCAACAAGTCGCTGCAAGCTCCTGCGGAAATATTGAGCCATGCTGAGTCTATACCCGCCCGTAACTGCGAAAGTGTTGCCGCTGCAGAATTTTATGCTCCAGTTGACCTCTCGATTATGTCCCGTAAATGTTCAACGGGATGCATATAGGGCGCTTTGGGTGGCCAAATCATTCGCTCGAATGCTCCAGAACGTTCTTCAAACAAATCGTGAACAATTCTGGCCCAGTGACACGTCTGGGAACATGAACTCGATGAATGGCTGCAGATGGTGTCCAAGTAGCCGAACGTAGCCATTTCCATTCAGTGATCGGTTCGACTGGACCACAGGACCCAGTCCATTGCGTTTTAACACGGGCCATACCATTGTGGAGCTACCAACAGCTTGCACAGTGCTTGTTGACAACTTGGATTCATGGCGTATTGGGGTCTGCGCACATGCAGATCCTACCATCAGCTCTTACCAACTGAAATGAGGACTCATCTGACTAGGCCACGAAATGGTAACGAATCCAGGAGAGGCGCTGCAAGCGATGTCGTGCTGTCTGCAAAGGCACTCGTGTCGGTCGTCCGCTCCCATAGCCCATTAACGCCAAATTTCACCACATTGTCCCAACGCATACTTTCGTCGTGCGTCCCACTTTGATTTCCGCTGTTATTTCATATAGTGTTGCTTGTCTGTTAGTACTGACAACTCTACGCAAACACCACTGCTTTCGGTCGTTAAGTGAAGGCCGTCGGCCTATGCGTTGTCTGTGGTACTGCCTAATATTTGGTATTCTCTCCACATCCTTGACATTGTGGTTCTCGGAATATTGAATTCCATAACGATTTCCGAATTGAAGTGCCTCATGCATCTAGCTCCAACTACCATTCCGCTTTCAAAGTTCGTTAATTCCCCTCGCGCGGCCGTAATCACGACGGAAACCTTTTCACATGAATTACCTGAGCAAAAATGACAGCTCCACCAATGCACTGCCCTTTTATACTTTGTGTTCGCGAAGCTACCGCCATATGTATATGTGCATATCGCTATGCCACAACTTTTGTCAATTCAGTGTAAGTGATTCATCCTTTTTAAAACTCGATATTTTCCAAAGTATTACATGTGCAACTATGATTAATGCATGAATAGGTCCGTAAACTCTCCCAAGTTTGCATTTTGCACTTTACTAATGTTTTGTGAGTTCTGCTGTGGTCATACGACACACATTCAAACGGTAGTCAAGTTAGTTCCATACCTTACGTAAAGACATCCTGCCATTGGTCATCATAGCTACACTCATGGTTGTCTGGGCTGTTCCAGTGTTCTTGGTAATGCGAGTACGTAGACGCGGTCCTTAATGTATCCCCAAAGGAAAAACCCACAAGATGTTAGTCCAGGCGATCTGGGGATGGAAGAGGGGGGGGGGGGGGGGGGGGAGCGGCAGGGAACAGATTCACATCATCATCATCATCACTATGTCCAATACTACGATGTGGCGACTCTCACCGATGGTCCAATGGCGACGTGCCTAGTGCTGTTGGAAGATGAAATGCTTTGAATCAACAATCAGTTGTGGAAATAAATACATCTGCAATATATCAATGCAAGCAGTACCCACCACAGCCTTCTCACGGGAGAAAAGCGGCCCATGCACAAAAACATTAACCTTAGAGGAATCTCGTTCATGCACTACAGTTTAATGAGGATTTTCAGAGCGCCATACTCTCACATTGTTGGGTTTATCCTTTCCAGACAAATGTGAGATTGCTTCGTTGCTGAATATCAACTTGGAGGCCAAATGTTCATCCTCAAGTGCTTTTTAACACGCCGACCATAATCTTCCGGGCTTAATTTTTGCACGAGGTGCGGACGGTACGGTGTGAAGTGTATGCGCCGTCGCAAAATCTACACAGTTTTCTGCGGTATTCCAAGTTGGTGGCTTGTGCGGACCGTTGATATTTTTGGACTGTGCGCAAAACTGTTTCTCATCCTCTCCGCGGTTCATCTACATCTACATTTATACTCCGCAAGCCACCCAACGGTGTGTGGCGGAGAGCACTTTACGTGCCACTGTCATTACCTCCCTTTTCTGTTCCAGTCGCGTATGGTTCGCGGGAAGAACGACTGTCTGAAAGCCTCCGTGCGCGCTCGAATCTCTCTAATTTTACATTCGTGATCTCCTCGGGACGTATAAGTAGGGGGAAGCAATATATTCGATACCTCATCCAGAAACGCATCCCCTCGAAACCTGGCGAGCAAGCTACACCGCAATGCAGAGCGCCTCTCTTGCAGTCTGCCACTTGAGTTTGCTAAACATCTCCGTAACGCTATCACGGTTACCAAATAGCCCTGTGACGAAACGCGCCGCTCTTCTTTTAATCTTCTCTATCTACTCCGTCAACCCGATCTGGTACACATCCCACACTGATGAGCAATACTCAAGTATAGGTCGAACGAGTGTTTTGTAAGCCACCTCCTTTGTTGGTGGACTACATTTTCTAAGGACTCCAGCAATGAATCTCAACCTGGTACCCGCCTTACCAACAATTAATTTTATGTGATCATTCCACTTCAAATCGTTCCGTACGCATACTCCCAGATATTTTACAGAAGTAACTGCTACCAGTGTTTGTTCCGCTATCATATTATCATACAATAAAGGATCCTTCTTTCTATGTATTCGCAATACATTACATTTGTCTATATTAAGGGACAGTTGCCACTCCCTGCACCAAGTGCCTATCCACTGCAGATCTTCCTGCATTTCGCTACAATTTTCTAATGCTGCAACTTCTCTGTATACTACAGCATCATCCGCGAAAAGCCGCATGGAACTTCCGACACTATCTACTAGGTCATTTATATATATTGTGAAAAGCAATGGTCCCATAACACTCCCCTGTGGCACACCAGATGTTACTTTAACGTCTGTAGACGTATCTCCATTGATAACAACATGCTGTGCTCTGTTTGCTAAAAACTCTTCAATCCAGCCACACAGCTGGTCTGATATTCCGTAGGCTCTTACTTTGTTTATCAGGTGACAGTGCGGAACAGTATCGAATGCCTTCCGGATGTCAAGGAAAATAGCATCTAGCTGGGAGCCTGTATCTAATATTTTCTGGATCTCATGAACAAATAAAGCGAGTTGGGTCTCACACGATCGCTGTTTCCGGAATCCATGTTGATTCCTACAGAGTAGATTCTGGGTTTCCAAAAACGACATGATACGCGAGCAAAAAACATGTTCTAAAATTCTACAACAGATCGACGACAGAGATATAGGTCTTTTTGCGCATCTGCTCAACGACCCTTCTTGGAGACTGGGACTACCTGTGCTCTTTTCCAATCATTTGGAACCCTCCGTTCCTCTAGAGACTTGCGGTTCACGGCTGTTAGAAAGGGGACAAGTTCTTTCGCGTACTCTGTGTAGAATCGAATTGGTATCCCGTCAGGTCCAGTGGACTTTCCTCTGTTGAGTGATTCCAGTTGCTTTTCTATTCCTTGGACACTTATTTCGATGTGAGCCATTTTTTTCGTTTGTGCGAAGATTTAGAGAAGGAACTGCATTGCAGTCTTCCTCTGTGAAACAGCTTTGGAAAAAGGTGTTTAGTATTTCAGCTTTACGCGTGTCATCCTCTAATGCCATCATCATCCCGGAGTGTCTGGATATGCTGTTTCGATCCACTTACTGATTTAACGTAAGACCAGAACTTCCTAGGATTTTCTGTCAAGTCGGCACATAGAACGTATGTTGCTGTATGGAGCCGTTTGCCGATGACTCAGTTCTTTATGAAGAAACAACGTTGTCATAATTTTGTCAGGAAGCGTAAAGAGAGTTAAGGATGATCAAAGTTTCTTGCAACTTTTCTCAGCTTACTCTTATCGTAAACAAATCTACCGTTTTGCACGTGAATAGATGAAAAAACCTGGTGTCATTTGACCAAGCAATCGCCGATCTGTTAATGGAATCAGTCACAACTGTCAGTATATAGGAGTTTCTGTCCGGAGCATGTAGAACAACTATCAGAAATTAGCCATGTGGAAGATAGATGTCATACTGAGTTTTATAAGAGCAGGATAAACGTATTGGAACTTTCCCGCAAATGACATCGCTATGTATGGCGTTGTGGATCTCGGAAGGCTCGACTCTCAAATTCCCCGAGAGGTTATATTCAAAGCGCGTCAAAGAACAGGTTACTGAAATATAGTGACTTCCTGCTCACCAGATGCGAATAGAATGAAAAGGGAGAAAAATATACTGACAGCTATGTATTCGTATTTTACGCCATACTTTGCACATTGACTCGTGGAAAACAAATGTGAAAGCAAATATTATTATATAGAGTGCTGTACAGGTTTAATACATTGAAAGCAATTCAATATTGTAACACCAGTAAGCTGTAATATAAATATACTGTTTAATGATAACTTTTTGGGGTCATAGTACCATTCCCAAGTAAACACAAATACCTTTTCCTTTCCTCATCAGACTAGTCTGATGTGACGTGCTACGGTTTCCACTCATTCATTTCTTGGATATAATTTTTCCTCCTCCTTTCACCTATTTTGCCGTCTACACCTCCGTCCTGTATCATGGCCTACTGTTTTCTAATGTCTTAACATAGGCCTATCACCTTTCTCATCTTATCGTTACATTTTATAAATATTGTTTTCCTCGTCGATTATGTGGTCCTAATTTCTTATCAGTAAACTCACTTTTCGGCATCCTTCTGTAACACCACTTCTCCATCTTTTCGGTTTTCTTCTTTGTAAGTTTTGTCACACTCCTTGGTTGACTTACATACAGTGACATCTCCACGTGCACTGACGCACCAACTCTGAAATTTCTTTCTCTCTGAAGTTGAATAATATTATTATACTCAGAAGTCCTTATAAGGATGATTCTTTATCATTGTACAGCGTGTAACAAATAGGTCTGGTCAAATTTTTAGGGAACTTTCCTAACACATAGAAGAAAATATGTTATATGGTAACAGGTCTGGAGACGCTCAGTTTCCATGTTAGAGCTCGGTTCTTACATCGATTCAACACATTAATCATCCCGAACAGCACATTTCCACTAGAGTGAGGGTTGACACATTGTTGAATGAACCATTCGCTGAGTGTACTTGTGCAGGAAAATCAACTGTTGATCGTGCCTGCACATGCCGTACATGGTACAGTGGCCGCGCGGGATAGCCGTGCGGTCTTGGGCGCCTTGCCAAGGTTCGCGCGGCTCCCCCCGTCGGAGGTTCGAGTTCTCCCTTGGGCATGGGTGCGTGTGTTGTCCTTAGCGTAAGTTACTTTAAGTTAGATTAAGTAATGTGTAAGCCTAGGGACCGATGACCTCAGCAGTTTGGTCCCATAGAACTTACCACAAATTTCCATTTTTTTGCAATTATGTGGGCAACATTACTTGTTGCAGCTAACTGTCTTGTGTTGATGCTAACGTTGTGTCAAGTACACTATTAAAGTCACCCTCCAGCTGAGGTGTCGCCGTTCTAGGCCTCCCGCAGCCGTGAGCAGTAGGTTTAAATGTTTCGTGCTCCCGAAGACGACGATCAGTTGCTTCAAACTTTCTCATGTCGCACCACTGTCGTTCTGGAAATCCCTCCTAATACAAAAGTTGAGCGTCATGGACATTACCGTTTGCTAATCCGTACAGCAAATGGGCATCTCTCAACTCCACATTTGCATACGCTTCCATTCGACTGTACCGGAAACCAAGTCCCTGATGGACACTAAAAACTTGATGCTACTTGTTTGCCCAGTTCGTGTTAAACTGGTAATGGTTGCTTGTAGAGCAGTGAAGTGAGTTACATGTCAACACTACAGTCCTTCAGCTGTAATGACAAACGCTGGCGGTGAATCTAAGCATTACACCTTACTGTAGATTCTTATCACACGTAACCAGAGGATATTTTAACATTTCACATAAGAAAACGTTTCATATAATATTGGCATGTTTCGTTTCTGTATGTTTCCCATGATTAATGTGATTATGACAAGTAGAAAATGAACTTTAACATGGGAATAAAACGTTTCCAGAGCCATGTGCATGTAACATATTTCATTCCTCTGCGTACAAGGAATGTTTCCTGAAAGCTTGGCCACATCTATTAGTTACACTTTGTATGACGGGTCGCAGCTGACAGGTCATTGTACTGTCTTAGACATGACTCTCTGTACTCTTTGTGGTAATCATGAAAACGGATCACTTGGAATCGCTTGTCACTCACATTCATCTTAATATGCATTAGAATTGGTACGTAGGACATCCGGAAGTGAGAGTCATGTAGAAATCCGCTTCAGCCGTACTAATTATTTACTCAAACCACAACCGGTTTCGGGATTTTAAAATTCCGTCTTCGGCTGTATGAAATTATTTTGTTTAGTAACACATAAGATGCTGTCGGGTCAGTCGGTGCAAGAGCTCCAATCACTGTATGCTGGCGGAAGCTGTCCGCCGTCGAGCCCGCACGGTAGAAACGCCAACTCTTACACTGACTGGCCCGACCCTCTGTTATGTGTTACTAAATACAATTTCATACACCTGAAGATGGGATTTTAAAAAACCGAAACCGCTCGGGGTTTAAATAAATAATTACGACAACTGAAGTGGATCTCTCTAAATTAATTATTAGTATCCTTCCATAAAACGTGAGACTGACGAGATTGGGAGCCTACTCAAAACTGAACGACAAAATAAGAAGGAACCTAAAATGCAATTTGTCACAGTGATGGGTGTATTTGGATTAGAGCGCCATCATGGACACTTTGCCGTGGCGTATACTTTACTTATTCATTAATTCTAGATTACAGATAAAATTTACCTTTATGTTTGTCACTATAAGAAAACTTTTTAGTGAGCTTTTTGTAGAGAAAATTAGTCTTAGTTCCCAATACTTGTGTCTGTCTGTTCCTGCTACTGTATTTACTCCCGTACTATGGACCCTAGCTTTCAGCGTTTGGTGGAGAGGACCTCTGGTAGCCTACCATTTTCCCCTTGTATGTTACGAGTACAATCAAGAATGGTGCTTATGAAGAACGACTGTCGATAAAATTCCGTGTGATCTTTGATTTCTGTGATTTTTCGTCGTGGCCATTTCGCGAGACATGTGTGGGGGAAGTAATTGTTGTCCGACTCTTCTTCAAACGTACGCTATCGTGATAAGCAACGCCTCTCTTGTAGAGACTGACACTGAGGTTCGTTGAGCATCTTCGTAACCTTCTCACATTTAGTAAACGATCCCGAAGTGCCGTTCTTCGTTGAATCTTCGCTGTCTTCTCTGTTAATCCTGCTTGTTATGGGTCCTAGGTTGATCAACAAAAGAGCAAGAGTTTTGTAAGCCACTTACTTCGTGGATGAATACAGATCCTTAAAAGTCTTTCATTGTATCCTACAATTACTTTCACGTGGTCTTTCCACTTCAGGTTGCTCCGGACTGTTACTCAGATATTTTATAATAGTTATTGCTGTTGTTTCCAGTAATTTATCGCCAATCGCGTAATCGAACAGTAATGGATTTCTTCGGCTATTTACGTGAAAAATGTTACGTTTATTTATGTTAGGGGTCAAATGGCAGTACCTGTATCAATCATCAGTTCTTTGCAGCCCTTTGCACATTTCTCTAGAGTCAACTGCCGTTGTAACCTTCCTACAGACATCAGCATCGTCTGCAAAAGCCTCATAGAATTTCTGGCGTTATCAGCACCAGCAACGAAAAACTACACTTTGCCTGGCCATTCACGAAGATCTTCTACACTGGAGACGGAATCAAATAGCTGGTCGTAAAAAATTGTGAATCATGCACTGTTTGGTTATTTATTGTAACAATAGGAGATCTTGTTTCCTGAGACAGGGCGTCCGTTACGTTATCCACTGCATTATTTACGTGCATTGTAAGAGGAAAAAATAACGATGCACCGCGAAGGAATTATTCGAATGGGAAAGAAATAAGTAGACGTGATGTACATGTACAGGGAAACTAATGATTACAGTTTCAGAAAAACTGGATAGTGTATTCAAGAGAAAGTACTTCTCAAATTGAGGAAGTCAATAATGGGTTGGTCCATCTCTGGCCTTATGCAAACAGTTATTTGGATTGGCACTGATTGACAGAGTTGTTGGATTTCCTCCTGACGGATATCGTGCCAGATTCTGTCCAATTGGCGCGTTGCATCGTCAGTAATCCGCATTAGTTTGTGGGCCCTACCATAATGCTCCAAAAGTTCTCAGTCTGAGAGGGATCCGGTGACCTTGCTGGCCAAGATAGCGTGTGGTAAGCACGAAGACAAGCAATATAAACTGTCATCGTGTGTGCGTGGGCATTATCTTACGCAATGGTTTGCCGAGAATGGCAACAAAACGAGGCGTAGAATATCGTCGACGTACCACTGTGCAGTAAGGGTAGCGCGAATGACAACCAAAGGGCTGCTGCTAAGAAACGAAATGGGACGGAGACCATCACTCGTGGTAGTCGGGCCTTATGACGGGCGACAGTTGGGTTGATATGCCATCGCTGTCCGGGGCGTCCCTAGCCACTTCTTCGGCCTGAAATCTCACTGACACGGAGTAGAATTGTCTTCGAAATGAGCCTTGATGGCATATCTAGAGACGCCACAGACAGCAGTGGGATACCAACCCGAGCCGGCCGCGGTGGCCGACCGGTTCTAGGCGTTTCAGTCCGGAACCGCACGACTGCTACGGTCGCAGGTTCGAATCCTGCCTCGGGCATGGATGTGTGTGATGTCCTTAGGTTAGTTAGGTTTAAGCAGTTCTAAGTTCTAAGGGACTGATGACCTCAGATGTTAAGTCCCATAGTGCTCAGAGCAATTGGAACCATTTGATGCCAACCCGACTGTTGTCCGCGATACGGCCTGACAACGAGGAGTGATGGTGTGTAGGGGAGACATTTCGCTTCATAGCAGACCCCTTTGGCTGTCATCTGCGGCATCATTACAGTACAGCGGTACGTCGACGATATTCTACAGCCTCTTTTATTGATCTTCATGGCATGCCATCGTGGGCTCACATTTCAGAAAGATATTGCCCACTGGCACAAGGCTACGGTATCTAACGCTTGTCGTCGTGCTCTCAAACCACACCTTGGCCAGCGAGGTCGCCGAATCTCAACCTAATTGAAAAAAGTTTGGAGCATTATATGGGCAGGGTCCTCCAACCAGCACGGGACTTTGACGATCTGAGGCGCCAGTTGGACAGAATTTGGCACGACACCCCTCAGGAGGAGATCCAAAGACTCTGCCAATGACTGCGAAACTGAATATCCGCTTGCGTAAGGGCCAGGGGTGGGCCAACGTGTTATGACTTGCTCAATTTGTGAAGATCTTTCTCTTGAATAAATCTACAACTGCAATTGTTTGTCCGTGCATTTACGTGGCATCTACCTATTTCCATTCCATACTGATAATTTTTTCGTGGCGCGTCGTTAGAGAGCATACTGGGTTACTCCAGAAATTATCTTTACGTATGTCTATGTCATCCCGTTATGAATAAGGTATTGAGTTCTGCATCTCAGTAAGTCCTGAATTCAGCCACAAGTCTGGGTAAGCTGGTATACATTCTGTTTTACTGTAACATTGCTTTCCGTTCACAGTAGGATATCCATTTTGTGTTACAGAAAATTATCGTAGGTTTTTTATGTGATCAGTCTCTCTTCACCGATGTTACCATTATCTCTGCTACACCCTGCTGTAAGTTGTGTTGGAACGAGTATGACGCAGTGACGTGTGCAGTGAGGCCGACAGGCAGAGCAGCGCGTGTTGCATCTGGCGCGGCGGTGCCCGCGGCTCCGGCGGCTGTGGCTGCGGCTGTGTCTGTGTCTGTGGCGACCGTGACCTCACGTGGCGCGGGTCAACAACCGCCCACGCACGTGGTCCGCTGCACCGGGGCCCGCCGTTTTCGCGATTCGCCGCAGTGGCCAGCGGCCAGCGCCAGCGGCGCGGTGCAGCCGACCGTGGCGGCCGCTCTGCAGCCACGCCCCGCCCCGCCCCACCCGCCACCAGTTGCATGCTCCGTCACCACTCCTCACTCTCACCGTGTCGCTACCGACGGAGCCACGGCTTCTGGAAGTATGTCTGCATCATCTGCGCCCGCGTGTCTTCGTGCGCCAGGATCGATCCGTAGTTTTCTCGAGGAACCTACATCGGCAGGAGGACTGCAATGCAGGAGTTAGTCAAACAGAAACGAATTGTCAAATGGTTCTAGGCACTTCAGTCCGGAACCACGCGGCTGCTACGGTCGCGGGTTCGAATCCTGCCTGGGGCATGATTGAGAGTGATGTCCTTAGTTTAGTTAGGTTTAAGTTGTTCTAAGTCTAGGGGACTGATGACCTCAGTCCCATAGTGCTGAGAGCCATTTGAACCAGAAACGAATTTTCGCATTCTGACGTAAACCGTAGAACAGTAAAGCGGGAAAATGTTGCACTGCTGTTAAACCATACTAAAGTTTACTACTCAACATTTTTATCAAAGGAAGTCATAATTAATACCTTATTCATTAGTTAATTACAATTATTATGTCTTGGCCTTATTTTTTTGCTTTTCATCCGCAAAATCGATTTTCGGTCACTTAGTGATTTTGCGGATAATAAAACAAAAAAAAACGACCAATGCTGTTTCTCCTTCTAATTCTATCCACTATTTGGTCGTGGTGCACAGAACACTCCATGGAGTCGCCAATCAATTATTATGTCTCCAGTGGTACTTAACATACCAGCTGAAGTACAATATGTCCTGTTTTGTACCTACTGCCGTCGTAAATTTTCCGATTGTTTAGTAATCTTGGGTTAACGCCTCGATAGCGGTACGCTGAGTCAGCGCTCCGCCAGTGCCAACCATACTGGAGAAGAAAATTAGTCACTCCAGGAGACGTCACGCTGATGCCGTGTAACACCGCCCCCGGCTGTGATGCGATGAAGACACACCACAAATTTCTTCAGCTACGCCATACCCAGATAAAGCCACTCATTGACGATTCGAGCCAGTAGAGGTGCCAAACTTAGCGGGGGATTGTTGCTACGTTTTGTCCTTGTTCCAAATAGTCCCAGACTTTTCTGTTTGATTAATTTCAGGTGATTTAGCGGGCGAATCGACGTGCTATAAGCCGCCTGAGTGTTCGTCCAACATGGAAGGTATGCATGTAGCCCTGTGAACGCAATCTGCGACGATGGGATTGTCCACATGTTGTAGAACAAAAGGCAATTAGTAGTCATCGCGAATGTCAAAATAAAAATCATCGTTCATGTCTACAGTAACCTCAAAGAGTTGGCGCGATGCAACACAACCACCTCCAAGCTGATCTGCACTCACCACACATTGCGGGTTAAACACTTCTCTGGGCCGTCCGTGCTCTCGACGCCTTGCAGCATTTGAAACAGAGTTAAAATCGCGACTCGTCGAACCACGTTACACGCTCCCATTCAGCTGCTGTCCAATCTGTATGTACACTACTGGCCATTAAAATTGCTACACCAAGAAGAAATGCAGATGATAAACGGGTATTCATTGGACAAATATATTATACTAGAACTGACATGTGATTACATTTTCACTCAGTTTGGGTGCATAGATCCTGAGAAATCAGTACCCAGAACAACCAACTCTGGCCGTAATATCGGCCTTGATACGCCTGGGCATAGAGTCAAACAGAGCTTGGATGGCGTGTACAGGTACAGCTGCCCATGCAGCTTCAACACGATACCACAGGTCATCAAGAGTAGTGACTGGCGTATTGTGACGAGCCAGTTGCTCGGCCACCATTGACCAGACGTTTTCAATTGGTGAGACATCTGGAGAATGTGCTGGCTAGGGCAGCAGTCGAACATTTTCTATATCCAGAAAGGCCTGTACAGGACCTGCAACATGCGGTCGTGCATTTCCTGCTAGATTGTAGGGTTTCGCAGGGATCGAATGAAGGGTAGAGCCACGGGTCGTAACACATCTCAAATGTAACGTTCACTGTTCAAAGTGCCGTCAGCGCGAACAAGAGGTGACCGAGACGTGTAACCAATGGCACCCCATACCACCACACCGGGTCATACGCCAGTATGGCGATGACAAATATACGCTTCCAATGTGCGTTCACCGCGATGTCGCCAAACAAGGATGTGACCAGAACCTGGATTCATCCGAAAAAATGACGTTTTGCCATTCGTGCACCCAGGTACGTCGATGATTATACCATCGCAGTCGTTCCTGTCTGTGATGCAGCGTCAAGGGTAACCGCAGCCATGGTCTCCTAGCTGATAGTCCATGCTGCTGCAAACGTCGTCGAACTGTTAGTGCAGATGGTTGTCGTGCAAACGTCCCCATCTGTTAACTCAGGGATCGAGACGTGGCTGCACAATCCGTTACAGCCATGCGGATAAGATGCCTGTCATCTCGCCTGCTAGTGATACGAGGCCGTTGGGATCCAGCAGGGTGTTCCGTATTACCCTCCTGAGCCCACCGATTCCAGCTAACAGTCATTGGATCTCGACCAACGCGAGCAGCAATGTAGCGATACGATAAACCGCAATCGCGATAGGCTACAATCCCACCTTTCTCAAAGTCGGAAACGTGATGGTACGCATTTCTCCTCCTTACACGAGGCATCACAACAACGTTTCACCAGGCATCGCCGGTCAACTGCTGTTTGTGCATGAGAAATCGGTTGGAAACTTTCCTCATGTCAGTACGTTATAGGTGTCGCCAACGGCGTCAACCTTGTGTGAATGCTCTGAAAAGCTAATCATCTGCATATCACAGCATCTTCTTCCTGTCGGTTAAATTTCGCGTCTGTAGCACGTCATCTTCGTGGTGTAGCAATTTTAATGGCCGCTAGTGTATGTAAGTTGGCCCAATGGTTAGACGTGCAGCTGTACGTCCTGCTGTGACCAATTAACTTTTGCGAAGTACGCGACTCCAGATGTCCACTGCATGTAATTCTTTTAGTAATTATTCGTTCGAGAATTAGATGAGATGGACCTGCATTCATGGTCAGTAGCAGTTCCAGTCGGGGATCATCTCTGGCTCGTTTCCGATCAGTGCTCGTAAACTGTGTTATATGGCGGTGAATGGCATACCATTCCTTCTAGACACGTTGGGCAGCTCGCTTTGATACACTACCTCTCGTCGCCAGCTTCATCTACGGTGTGGGTGTGAACACATATAAACATGATACCTCCTTTTTGTCAGTTATTATATCACGTCTCCACGTCGGCCCATCCTACTGCGCTGATTCCGTGCAAGCGACTGTCGTGTGCACTCCACTTCCCTGTGTGACGTATTAGCAGAAGAGGTTCGCGTGCCCCCCTGGTACAAGTTCTGCGCCATCTTCACAGCTCCAAAGCGACGAGTGTGCGCTTTCTAGTAGGTGACTAATAATTTGTCAGTTGAGCTTACCACTTAGTGGCGTCTTAGGTATTAGATGGAACAATGGTCCATCGGTAGGCCAATTTCGTTTCTCTTGATAGGGCCACGGAATTTAATTTGGTGTAGTAACTGCTTTATATGACAAAGTGCTTCATTACAACTGACCTCAACTGAATTATTCAGTGCTGCACTAGACATGGTCTTATTGAAGCAGATATTCTCTTGTTTCCTCCGATCTTTCAACTCACTTGCGGTGCCAGCTGCGCCGGACCGAGAGAAGTGGTGCAGTGGTAAACCACTGCACTCGCATTCGGAGGGCAGGGATTCACATCCCCGTCCGTTCTTCCAGATTTAGGTCTTTTGTATTTCCGTAAATTGCTTAAGGCAATTGCCAGGAAGGTACCTTGGAGAAGACAAATCTCCTCGTCCAATCTGAGCTTCTGCTTCGTCTCTAATGACCTCGTCGTTGTCAGCTTTCAAGCACTAATCTCTTCTGTCTCTCTTTCCAGTTAAAGGGGGTATACAGTTTCAAGTGGACTCCGAATGACAGTGCACTTGGTATTTCTCGCATTAATAAATCGTCACCGGAGGTAAAAAAAGGAAGTCGTATGGCATTGTTGACTGGGAGACCCCGAACGAATGGTTCAGCTGCCTAATTGAAAAAGTTTTTGTGTCCTTCGCGAACATTGACATCTTAACATCGCCAAGTGTGAGAATTGTCTGTTTAAGTGAAATTGATGTGTGGAGGTGACTGCAATGAATGTGTGTAGTGCGGTGTCATATTTGTTTTGGATGGTGACGACAAAAGCGAGAGGATGAAATCCAGTGCTAGCACACAGCCTACTCCTCTAAAGTAGCACTAAGGGGACCGCCGAGCTTAAAATCCCCATCCGACGGACGGATATCGCCGTCAACAGCTCACATGCTCCCACACCCTGAGACACTGTGAGGAGCTTTGGAATTTAATCCACCTTTGCGCTAAAGCAAAGGGAAAGCAGCCGATAGCAAGTGGCTTACCCAGCAGTTACCCGGACAAGAACTGGCCACGCTCGACATTGCTTTTCTGCAATGATCTGACGAGAACCGGGGCATTCAATGAGGCATCGCCGCTGGCATTACCAGAAGTGACAATCGGTAAGTGAGAGGAAAAATATTCCAAGACCCACTGAGGACTGATCTCCGGACCTTTGGGCTTGTAGTATGAGGCTTTCTTAATCACCCACACACACCATGATGCTTTTTGGAACTACACGAGGAAAAATTAATGACGAATTCATATCGTCGAAGTTATAGTGCCCGACAGTTGCCCGTTGGTCACTCATTCAGCAGCACATGTGAATTAGTACGCTGGCGAAGAGATGTTGTGACAACCGTGGGTGCATCCAAATCTATCGTACGTCCATAATACGTATACTGCGAGACGGTTCCCCTTGCAATCCGTTAGGATACAAAGTCACACAAAGATGTGTGCTAGCTGCACGCACTGACCTCTATAATTTCAACCCTCTGTCGCGTAGTTTCATGACGTTTTCGGATGTGGGTTCCTAACCTCAATTTGTTCCTCAAAGCATCTTCTACAGTCGCTCGAAATTTGTCGATATTGTTTTGTTACACCGTGTATATCTTTAATATTATGACTAACAGTTACACTACCTGACAACAAAAGTGGAGCACCCAGAATGGGAGGAGGCAACGAAATGAAACTTCACGAGTTGAGAGAGTATGAGATGTTATTTCAGTGATTCCAAAATCGAGTCAAATTTACAAACAACTTGGCAGTGTGAACCCACTTACAATATTAGTTTGCATTATGTCTGACGTAAATGCATACATTGATTCGGCTGATATGAAGGTCATAAAACCGTTGTGTCCTTTCCTGGGGCAAGGTAGCCCATTACTATCCTGGATGCCGGCTCTGGACCTGACCTGACGTCCGAGCTACTCCCACATGTCCTCCATCGGGAAAAGATCTGAGGATCTTGCTTGCCATGGCAGTAACTCAAAAGTACCTCACCCCGTCATTGAGGCAGTTCAAACAGATACTTACCGTGTGAGGACGAGAATTGTCCTGTTAAAAAACGACAGTAAGATAAGATCGCCTGATATATGAGGACGCAGATGTCCGTCACGTAGCGTTGTGACGTCAGAGTTCCCTCAGTCACTACCAGCCGTGACGTGAGGTCATACCCGCTGGCTCCCCGCACCATGGTGCCAGAACTAACAACGCTCTGGCTCACCAAAACATTGGGATAGTGGGACCACTCCCTACGTCTTCGCCACACTTTCCCACGGTGGTCATCCACAGTAGTGCAGAGACACGATTCATCGCTGGACACAGTGCGACGCCATTCAACAGCAGTCCATGCTTACCTGTCACAGCACCAAAACAAACGCAACCGTTAGCTATGTGGTGTAACGGCATCTTAGCATGGGACAGTAATTCCCTAGTCCGGGCGCTGCTAGACTGCGACAAGTGGTGTAGGATGACATAGAATGTTGCAAGGAATCCATTACTTATCCTCGGACAGCCAAATGGAGACTCACAATGTAACCACTTTCAAATTCTGTCAGGTGCTCTTTTATACGAGTACGCGGCATCGCTGGCCTAAATAACGTTACTGGACTGTGAAGCAGAAGTAATGTCATCGTTGGTAACGTTACGCCATGTATAGTTTTCACTGTAAAGTAATCGAATTACATTCCGTAAACACAAAAAAGATAACTAAACAAGTGGTTCAGGAACATTTGCACATAATTTCTCGTGCTTATATACTGAAGTGCCAAAGGGACTGGTATAGTCATGCGTATTCAAATACAGAGATATATAAAGAGGCAGAATACGGCGCTGCGGTCAACAACACCTATACAAGACAACACGTCTGGCGCAGTTGTTAGATCGGTTACTGCTGCTACAATGGCACGTTATCAAGAGGTGAGTTTGGACGAGGTGTTATAACCGGTGCACGAGCGATGGGGCACAGTATCTCCGAGGTAGCGATGAGAGGGGGTTTTCCAGGATGACCATTTCACGAGTGTACCGTGGATATCAGGATCGAGTAAAACATCAAATCTCCGAAATCACTGCGACCGGGAAAACATCCTGCAAGAACGGGACCAAGATGACTGATGAGAATCGTTCAACGTGACATAAGTGCAGCCCTTCCACAAGTTCCTGCAGATTTCAATGCTCAGCCATCAACAAGCGTCAGCGTGCGAACCATTCAACGAAACACCATCGATATGGGCTTACGGAGCCGAAGGCCCACTCGTGTATCCTTGATGAGTGCACGATACAAACCTTTACGCCTCGGCTGCGCCCATCGACACCGACATTGGACTGTTGATGACTGGAAACATGTTGCCTGGTCGGACGATTCTCGTTTTAAGTTGTATCGAGTGGATAGACGTGTACTGGTATGGCGACAATCTCATGAATCCATGGCCCTGCATGTTAGCAGGGGACTGTTGAAGCTGGTGGAGGCTCTGTAATCGTGTCGAAAGTCTGGAGTTGGAGTGATATGGGACCCATGATACTCTTGACAGGTGAGACGGATGTAAGCATGCTGCCTGAGCACCTGCATCCATTCATGTCCATTGTGCATTCCAACGGAGTTGGGGCAATTCCAACAGGACAATGCTACACCCCACACGTCCAGAATTGCTACAAAGTGGCTCCAGGAATACTTTTCTGAGTTTAAACACTTCCGCTGGCCACCAAACTCCCCAGATATGAATATTATTGAGCGTATCTGGGATTCTTTGCAATGTTATGTTCAGAAGAGATCTCCACCGCCTCATACCATTATGGATTTATGGTCAGTCCTGCAGGATTCATGGTGTCAATTCCCTCCAGCACTACTTCAGACATCAGTCGAGTCCATGCCACGTCGTGTTGTGGCACTTCTACGTGCCTGTGGGGGCCCTACACGATATAAGGCAGATGTACCATTTTCTTTGTCTCTTCAGTGTATAACGCTTGCGACAGTAATTCGTCTTCCACCAGCTGTAATTCGATGGTTCGAGTTTTTCACTGGTTTGCGTCTGACACGCCAACATTCTCGATAAGTTTGAAGACAGGGCACGTATGAGAAATAATTTGCCAATGATTTAAGTTCAAAATATAGTACTGTCACTTAGACTCAAACCTTTTATGCGGAACTAACTTTACTAGAAGGGTGAGGTGACAGCATGGTCGCATCGCAGTGCCGTCCTCAGAAGGGTTCGCTGACTGTCGAGAGGTCGTGAGATACAAGTTAACGTCCAAATTCCGACAGAGGAGGTAGCATCATCCACTAATATACACTCCTGGAAATGGAAAAAAGAACACATTGACACCGGTGTGTCAGACCCACCATACTTGCTCCGGACACTGCGAGAGGGCTGTACAAGCAATGATCACACGCACGGCACAGCGGACACACCAGGAACCGCGGTGTTGGCCGTCGAATGGCGCTAGCTGCGCAGCATTTGTGCACCGCCCCCGTCAGTGTCAGATAGTTTGCCGTGGCATACGGAGCTCCATCGCAGTCTTTAACACTGGTAGCATGCCGCGACAGCGTGGACGTGAACCGTATGTGCAGTTGACGGACTTTGAGCGAGGGCGTATAGTGGGCATGCGGGAGGCCGGGTGGACGTACCGCCGAATTGCTCAACACGTGGGGCGCGAGGTCTCCACAGTACATCGATGTTGTCGCCAGTGGTCGGCGGAAGGTGCACGTGCCCGTCGACCTGGGACCGGACCGCAGCGACGCACGGATGCACGCCAAGACCGTAGGATCCTACGCAGTGCCGTAGGGGACCGCACCGCCACTTCCCAGCAAATTAGGGACACTGTTGCTCCTGGGGTATCGGCGAGGACCATTCGCAACCGTCTCCATGAAGCTGGGCTACGGTCCCGCACACCGTTAGGCCGTCTTCCGCTCACGCCCCAACATCGTGCAGCCCGCCTCCAGTGGCGTCGCGACAGGCGTGAATGGAGGGACGAATGGAGACGTGTCGTCTTCAGCGATGAGAGTCGCTTCTGCCTTGGTGCCAATGATGGTCGTATGCGTGTTTGGCGCCGTGCAGGTGAGTGCCACAATCAGGACTGCATACGACCGAGGCACACAGGGCCAACACCCGGCATCATGGTGTGGGGAGCGATCTCCTACACTGGCCGTACACCACTGGTGATCGTCGAGGGGACACTGATTAGTGCACGGTACATCCAAACCGTCATCGAACCCATCGTTCTACCATTCCTAGACCGGCAAGGGAACTTGCTGTTCCAACAGGACAATGCACGTCCGTATGTATCCCGTGCCACCCAACATGCTCTAGAAGGTGTAAGTCAACTACCCTGGCCAGCAAGATCTCCGGATCTGTCCCCCATTGAGCATGTTTGGGACTGGATGAAGCGTCGTCTCACGCGGTCTGCACGTCCAGCACGAACGCTGGTCCAACTGAGGCGCCAGGTGGAAATGGCATGGCAAGCCGTTCCACAGGACTACATCCAGCATCTCTACGATCGTCTCCATGGGAGAATAGCAGCCTGCATTGCTGCGAAAGGTGGATATACACTGTACTAGTGCCGACATTGTGCATGCTCTGTTGCCTGTGTCTATGTGCCTGTGGTTCTGTCAGTGTGATCATGTGATGTATCTGACCCCAGGAATGTGTCAATAAAGTTTCCCCTTCCTGGGACAATGAATTCACGGTGTTCTTATTTCAATTTCCAGGAGTGTAGTATAAATAAGGGCTCTCTTAGATCCACACTGAAAATATGGAAAACGATGCTACAGCAACACTGAATGTAGAGTAGCTTACCGTGCGCTACTATGCGGACTGAGGTCTCACTGCACAAGACGATAACACGTAACATGCGTGGCACGATATGGAGGATGGCTTCGCGTGCTTGCATTCGTGTCTGTGGACAGAGGTCTTGAATATAGTGACTTCGTCTACGTGTTGTGTGCTCTTGAAATACAGTATTTGAGCCTTGGGGAAGCAGGATGGCACAGTGAACAAATGTGGATGACGCTACGCGTGGCTGGGTCACTGACATACACTGAGGTGGCTCAGTTATGGGATAGCGATATACACGTATACACATGGCGGTAGCGTCGCGTACACAAGCTGTAATACGTCAGTACATTGGCATTTGTACGGAGGTGATTTGTGTGAAGAGGTTTCCAACGTGTTACAGCCGCACGACTGGAATTAACTTTGAACGCAGAATGGCATTTGAGCTAAAAGCGTGGGAAATTCTATTTCGGAAATCGTTAGGGAATATTCCGAGATCCACAGTGCCAAGAGTGTACCAAGAATACAAAATTTCAGGGATTACCTCTCACCACGCACAACGCAGTGGTCAACGACTTTAACTTGGCGACCGAGAGCAGCGGCGTTTGCGTAAAGTTATCAGTGCTGACAGACATGCAACACTACCTGAAATAACCGTAGAAATCAATGTGGGACGTACGAAGAACGTTTCCGTTAGGACAGTACGGCGAAACATGGCGTTGAGGCAAAAGGCGACCGATGTGAGTGCCTTTGTTAGCAGTACGACATCGTGTGCTGCGCCTCTCCTGGGCCCGTGAGCATAGCAGTTGGACACTAGGCGACTGGAAAATCGTGGCCTGATCAGATTTCAGTTAGTAAGAACTTATATTAGTGTGCCGCAGACCCCACGAATCCATGGAAGCAGGTTGTCAACAAGCCAGTGTGCAAGCTGGTGTTGGCTCCATAGTGGAATGAGCTATGTTTACATGGAGTGGACTGGGTCATACCTTCTTCATAAAGACTACAGACGATGGAACAATACTCTAGAACTGATCACAATAGTGTCTTGTATGTGATTTGCTTAACAGATAAATATAGTTTTCCAGAAACCTTGTAGCTTTTCTGTAATATTTACGTTTCATCACAGTAACATTTCATGTCACTTCTTAGCATCACCTCCAACTTCAATGATACGACGTGCGCAAGATATTAATGACTAATCGTGTACTGGGGTCCTATTGGGTTCTACACGGGCTGGACAAAAATATGTAAACACCGCCAGAAACACGTGCTTGACCATGAATTCGGATGCTAGCCAAGCTTTCAGCTATGGAAGAATGTAATTTGGTTTTAAGTCTTGTTTCACATTGTTTCCAACTTCTGGCCGAGTTTGAGTCTCAAGAGTGGAACATGGGGTGGAGGATGGGTTCAGTGATGACTTGGGCAGCCACATCGTGGTTTTCCGTGGGACTTATGGTTACTCTTCAAGGTCGCATTACTGCCTATGACCATTTTGGCATACCAGGTCCAACCCATGATACAAAGTTTTTTCCCCAGTGATGGTGCTGTGTTCCAAGACTCAGAGCCCCTATTCACACAGCTCGCATCGTGTAGTACTGACATTGTGAACACGAGGATGAAGTGTCGCATCTTCTCTAGCCAGCATAGTGACCATGACGATGATGATGATGATGATGATGTTTGGATTGTGGGGCGCTCAACTGCGCGGTTATCAGCGCCTGTACAAATTCCCAACCTCTTCTCAGTCCAGTCTCGCCACTTGCATGAATGATGATTAAATAATGAGGACAACACAAACACCCAGTCGTCTCGAGGCACACAGTGACCAGACCTCATTATTATTGAATCTTTGTGGTTTACCTTGGACGGAAGGGTGCATGATAGCTATCCATCTCCATCATCATAAGCTGCAGTTGCCACTATGTTGCAGGAAGAATGATATCAGATCCCTTTAAAGCCATACAGGACTCGTACTTATCCATTCCGAGACGAATGGAAGCGGTTTTGAATGCCAGCGGTTTTTGTACAACTTATTAGGAGTCAGGAGTGCGCCAGGGAAGTTTATATGACCGCTATTATTTTCTATATACATTGTCGGAAAAAAGAAATTGTACACCCTTTAGAGGTTTCCAATTCACTCAAGGTTTGTTTGCAACAGTGCATATCGAATACATGAAATGATTACATTTACAGATCAGTAGCACAGGCAGTTCTGAGACAGTGTGTATCGACCCTTGCTGAAACACCCATGGGCGACAATGCAGGCGCTGACTGGAGCTTCCAGTCGATCGTACATATGGCGAATACTGTCCTGGGATAAATTATGCCACACCTGCTCGACCTGTTCACGTAGTTCTGTAAGACGTCTTGATCTATGAGTCATAGGAGTCACTTCTCGTCCCATCATATCCCACACGTCTTCGGTCAGAGACAAGTCTCGACATCGTGCTGGCCAGTGTAGTTGCTGCTCGTCTTGAAGAACACGTTCAATTTCACGGGCAGTGTGTGACCGAGCATTATACTGTTGGAACAACACATTACCTTCCTGTTGCAAGAATGGCAAAACAACGGGCATAACAACATTCTGCACGTACTGAACACTGGTTAGCATCCCCTCCAGAAATACCAAAGGCGAACGAGAGTTGTAGCTTGTCGCACCCCAGACCATAAGGCTTGGGCTGGGGTCAGCGTCCCTTGGTCGAATGCACTATACGAGACAGCGCTCACCACGTCTACGTGGTACGTGCAGACGACCATCACTTGCGTGCAAGCAGAATCTGCTTTCATCGCTGAAGACCACAGTGCGGCATTCCATCTTCCAAGAGATCAAATGGTTCAAATTGCTCTGAGCACTATGGGACTTAACATCGGAGGTCATCAGTCCCCTAGAACTTAGAACTACTTAAACCTAACTAACTTGAGGATATCACACACATCCATGCCCGAGGCAGAATTCGAACCTGCGACCGTAGCAGCAGCGTGGTTCTGGACTGAAGCGCCTAGAACCGCTCGAACACAGTGGCCGGCATTTTGACCACTGCCCATAGCGATGTTGGATGGCGCCTTGTGGCTTTGCGGGCACGTGACGCGGTAACAGAAGTATGTAGGCGGGGCAGACACGGACGTGGAGATCACCCAAATGAAGATATGGGCTGCAAATGGGGAAATCCGTTGAGATAAGTGACTTTGACAAAGACACAGAGCCTGTGAAGGAGTATCTTGAAAACGGCAAAGCTGGTCGAATTTTCATGTGCTACTGTCGTGAGCAGCTACGGAAAGAGGCAGAAGAACAATGAAACTACGACTAGGTTCGAAATGGTTGGATGTCTATGACTCTTCACAGAACTTTGGGTTCGGAAGCTTGTCTGCTCTGTGAAGTAGGGGAGATGGTGATCTGAGGCATCTCTGCCGAAAGAGCACAATGCTGGTGCACGCACAAGTGTTTCGGAGCACACAGTCATCGTACATTGTTCAACATGGAGCTCCGCAGCAGACCACCCCTAAGTGTTCAGATATTGACCCAACGACATCGCCAGTTACGACTGCGATTGGCACGTGACCATCGGGATTCGATCGTCGATCAAACGTGTTCGGTTCTTTGGAGCCGGTCGCGGTGGTCTCGCGGTTCTAGGCGCTCAGTCCGGAACCGCGCGACTGCTACGGTCGCAGGTTCGAATCCTGCCTCGGGCATGGATGTGTGTGATGTCCTTCGGCTGGTTAGGTTTAAGTAGTTCTAAGTTCTAGGGGACTGATGACCACAGATGTTTAGTCCCATAGTTCTCAGAGCCATTTGAACCATTTGGTTCTTTGGATGAGTCACGTATTATCTACACTAGGTCGCTGGTCGTCTCCACAAACACCGTCGTCGATATGACCGGCGGCTCGAAACGTGCAGCGTGCCACGAACGAAGGCTGGTGGGAGCAGTATTATGCTGTGGGAGACATTCCCCTGCGCTTACACGCGACCTGTGGTGGTAATCGAAGGCACGCTGTCAGCTGCGAAGCACATGCATCCTTTCCTGCTTGTTGTCTTCCCCGAGGGCGGTGTCATCTTTCAGCAGTATAATTGTCCCTGTCTCGGAACCAGAACTGCGCTAGAATGGTTTGAGGAACATTGCAATGAACCCTTCCTGATGTCTCGGCGACCAGATTCTCCTGATTTAAATCGAATGGAATCCATCTGGGTCGCTATCGGACGCCATCACCGCGTACGCAAATCAACGGCACGTTATTCACACGAATTTCGTTAGTTGTGTGTAGACATATAATGCCACATACTTCCAAACACCTATCGATGAACTGTCGTATCCCTGATGCGCAGAATCGGTGATATTTTTCGTTCCAGGGACGGACAAACAAGCTATTAAGCAAGTGGTTATAATGTTTGGGGCTTATCAGTATATCTGGCTATGCATTCGCGTGCGCTATTATTTCTGGAAACAGAATGTCGTTTAAGCTTTTTCAGTATTGGAACTTGTGTTTTGATTATTAGAACATCGCCGACGCATGACGTGCAATTGCGTACGAGAACAAAAGCATTACTAGGTTATTAAAATGCCACATTTTACTATAAATCGCACTATATACTCTTGACGCATGTGCATGACTGTGTTGGAAAATTTTAATTTAACGCAGTCATGCACATGCCAGTTACGTGAAGAAGTTTGTATAGTGCCATTTTGTCAAATATTACTTGGTTTGCGTTCTTGGTGCTTCTGACTGGATGTGGTATTTTAATAACGCAGTAGTGCTGCTGTTCTCGTAAGCATTGTCACGTCATGCAGTTTATATAAGGGGCAGTCAAATAAATACGGGACAAATGGAAAAAGTAGTCTCCATAATTGTTAATACATTTTTTGCATAGTGAGACAAGACCATCAATGCCTTCATGAAAAGATGTTTGCAGTTGGCTACGGAAGCATGACTGCACCTAGGCGTGCACCTGTTTGTCCGAAGCAAATCAACACAATGAATGTGTTTCCTCAGGGGCCCAAAAATAAGGAAATCGCGCTGAAAGTATGTATGATGTGCAAGAGCTTACAGTGAAACCTCTGCAGAGTACTCGAAAGAGCCTTGGCAACATGTCAGTTCGCCCGCCACCATTCACGATTTATCTTTCAAATGCGAAGTGCAGAAGGCTTCTGTCAGTACTGAGTAACAACCACATTCGCCCACAACTGCTGCAACACTGAAGCGTTGCCCTAGAAAGTAAACAAAGCCACATTTACGTGACTGCTCATGATCGATGCGCGAAGCATCCGTACATGGTCCACTTTAACTGCCAGGGATCGTCTTTTGCCGTACGGAACGTATCACTTGCAGTCGTTACCCCAAGCCATGCTGTACGCTCTAGTCCACAATATGGGGAGCCGCTGTGCATCCAGTAATGCGATGGTTTGAAACTTATTACTGACGTTCTGAATGCCATTGCTGGAGGGACAACATATACGATTTAAGTACTAGCAGCGGCACACTGTTGATTTGCTGACAGGCTAAAGTGGAAACTATGATACTAGCCATTGGCTTTGACCGGGGACATGGTATATTTGCGTTAGATGACGTAGATGACATAGCCACTATAACATCATATCCATGGCCATATATACTAACATAAATAACATTGGTTATTTTGATTACGAGAGTTTACTGCATTGGGACAAGAAATATTTCAAATTACAGCTACAAATCCAAATATTTCGAGCAAAATTTTAATTGGTGTTTTTATGTTGACAATTTAGTCATCGTTTACAGTTGTATTGAGTTCCACGACACACAGAATGATCTTTAAAAAAAATACTTATACTAGTGAAAATAGGCCGTGCGGTTAAAGGCGCTGCAGTCTGGAACCGCCAGACCGCTACGGTCGCAGGTTCGAATCCTGCCTCGGGCATGGATGTTTGTGATGTTCTTAGGTTAGTTAGGTTTAACTAGTTCTAAGTTCTAGGGGACTAATGACCTCAGCAGTTGAGTCCCATAGTGCTCAGAGCCATTTGAACCACTAGTGAAAATAAGGCTGTATAGCTCGAATGGAGACTGCGATACGCAGCTACGAGGTATGTATCAGGAGTGAATTGAAACGGTTATCAGAAGACGTAGTTTAACTACTTATCGGAAAAAGAGAATACAGTAACGTAAAAGGAAAGCTCTTCAGCTATAAAGGAGACCACGAAAGGTAGAACAAATTTAAAAAAAAGAAACATTGTAAGAAAAAAATTGATAAACCACGAAATATTTCGATTCTCACCGAAAGAGACAGTCTTTGTTTCTCATATTCAGCAAAAATTGAAAAATCTGTGATGTAGTCGCCTCATTTCCTAAACTATTAATTGTTTGATTGTTTTACATACGTACATGTGCCTTGGCGCACACGAAGAAAAGGAATACTTATTTCCTTGAAACAGCTCTATGTAGTGAAGCAATATCTCGTGTCCTGTGCACACTCATACCAGGCTGTTCACCCGAGATTTATTTCGTCAAGCAATATCTCCATCCATTTTGTTCGGTTTTGCTGTTCAACTGATTGGAGCATAGCTCTTGTACCTGGAGTATCAAGATAATTTTATCCGTTTGTGTAGAAGCGCACTTCATTCCCTTCAATATGGCTGCAAATTCTGCTGAGTAAATGGAAGTTTCTGGAAGAAGTTTAAATCTTTCTAATTACCCCGCAGGTAAGAATTCCCACAGCATCTGATCACTACGGTAGAATGTAATACGTGAAAATTCTGATGCTACAGCTACTGTATGACTTGTCATTGTCGCCCAGTTAAATTACGAGCAGCGAATGCATATGAACTTTGTTATTATTATTATTATATTGATTTGGGCATACAACAGATAAGTTTTTTGCTCACTTACTAAAATATTATGAGATGCTTGTGGTTAAAAGTGGTAAAAAAGTAAAATACACACACAGACACCCCCCCCCCCCCCCCACACACACACACGACTGGAAATACTAAAATCACTTTTTTCGTCAGTTCTTAAATTTATTATAAAAACGAGGAATTCTGTGCAGTGGTCTGAAATAGCTTTAGCAAGAATCCCAGGAGTATCCATAATTTGTGAGCCTTTACGACACCCGTCTCGTTTTTAACTAAAATATATTGAAAATTCACTCGGTTATAATGTTATAATGTACTACACAGTTATTCCTACTTCACAGACGTCAACGACTGAGGTACCCGCTCGCTGGAGAATGAAACCATGTGTGTGTGTGTGTGTGTGTGTGTGTGTGTGTGCAATGTCGTAATCGGAAACGGCTCATAGCTGCTTCATCCCGTCGGAGTGACTGTTATGAAGCACACCCTGGCTAAATAGTTGGTTTCGCCGACCACAACTTTTTGTCCGTCGTTCTCACACTTGTATGGCTGTCCGACTCTACAGTGAAATGATAGCGTGCAGATGAGTGTTCCAGTGTGTCAAGTTGTGCTCCCTGCAGACCTCGTTGGCAAGTTGATCTGCTTGCTCGATCCCCAGAGTCCCACATGCCCTTGTACGCTCAAAATGATACATACTACCAATCATATTGAAGGAGAGGAGTGTCCTCTGTGTTTGGTGTCACTTTCTTCGCTGCATACATGTGCCGTAATGCTTATATGGCTCTACGACCATTAAATGGGGTTTCATTTACTGCAAGCAAAAAATTGGTTAGAAATACTTAAACCTAACTAACCTAAGGACATCACACACATCCATGCCCGAGGCGGGATTCGAACCTGCGACCGTAGCGGTCGCGCGTTTCCAGACTGTAGCGCCTAGAACCGCTCGGCCACCACGGCCGGCTTACTGGAAAACTTCGTTGTTCTAAGGCCATAATAGTATTATTTCTGTCTTAGACGTCTGTCGTAATAATGTGGAGTTCTTTGTCGTCCCCAGGTAGTACCCAGTGTGATAGTACCCAGTGTGGTAGTACCCAGCGTATCACTTACGGCTACACATCACATGATAAATCAGTGATCTTCTAATGTATCCTATCCCAGCCTCGCCTGTGTGCTCGCCCTCTCTATATTTTGGACGCTAGGATCGGTTTCCAGTGTCTTGGGAAAAAGTCTTTTGGTGTTCTTTAGATGAAGGGACGTTTATTCTTACTTTCTCCATTGTGTAGTTGCATGCCGACCGATGTTTTCTAATTTGGAACGGCTTTTCTCCTGTTTCCATCAACGAAGTCTTTCTTCTTCCGACAGCCTGGCCTACACGTAAGAACGACGCGCCACTGACAACCGCAACAACAGTGACTACTGTGAGCGACACAGTCTATTCGTGAAGTATCGTCAGCAATTACTATAATGAAATGGTGTATCAGAGCACCGCTGAAACATAATTATTTTCTTAGTGTTACATATGTACTGGGTTGTGTGTGTGTGTGTGTGTGTGTTTGTGCGTGCGCGCACGCGCATATGTGCGAGCACGCAGTTTTCAGTGATGATCTCCCAACTAATCCTGAACAGAATGGAAGTGAAGACAAGGTTTTGCTGCACTGCAACTCTACTGAATGCGGATAAAAATTGTGAATATAAGTACAAGGGCTGGAACTTTAATAGTGGCAACTATTTTTTACAGCTCGTACAAAATATGTACGTGTTTCAAAGTTTTACAGACCTTCAAAGTAGTCACCAGCATTGTGTATAACCCTTTGCCAGCGATGTAGAAATCGCAGGATACTCATAGAAGTGCCAGTTGTGTTGACAGCTCCAGCGACGCGGTCTATTGCCCGACGAATTTGTAGCAGTTGTGAAGCGAATGCCATGAAGTGTTTCCTTCAGTTTAGAAATCGAGTTAAACTCACGAGGACTTAAGTCAGGGGAGTGCAGCTGGTGGTATAGCACTTAGCAGCCCCATCAGTCAAACAAATCAGTAACAGCTTGCACTGTACGTGCTTGAGCATTGTCCTGCAAAATGTTTGTCAGGTCCTGCAGAAATTGTCATCACTTCTAATTGTCATCACTTCTGTCACTAAACTGGTCGTAGGTTGTGTTCCAAAAACGAACAGCATAGAGACAGAAGTAATGACACTTTCTGCAGATCCTGACCATTATTTTGTTGGACAATACTCAAGCACGTACGGAGCAAGCTGTTACTGATTTGTTTGATTGATGGGGCTGCTAAGTGCTATACCACCTACTGCACTTCCCTGACTTAAGCCCTCGTGAGTTTAACTCGATTTCTAAACTAAAGAAAACTCTTCACGGCATTCGCTTCGCAACTGCTACAAATTCGTCGGGCAATAGACCGCGCCGCTCGAACTCTCAACACAACTGGCACTGCTAAGAGTATCCTACGACTTTCACATCGCTGGCAACAGGTTATACACACTGCTGGTGGCTACTTTGAATGTCAGTAAAACTTTGAAAAGCATATTAATTTTGTAGAAGCTGTAAATAAATAGTTGCCACTACTAAAGTCCCAACTCTGGTATAAGGAGGTTGGTTGGTTGGTTTTGGAGAAGGAGACCAAACTGCGAGGTCATCGGTCTCATCGGATTGGGGAAGGACGGGGAAGGAAGTCGGCCGTGCCCTTCGAAAGGAACCATCCCGGCATTTGCCTGGACATAAGGAGGTCCTAGAAGAGAAGAAGCAGCAAAAGAAACAGGAGAGGCTGCAAAAACAAAATAAGTAGCAAAAGATTATGGATGTGGTATGTCTAAGAGTGTACCTTTAAATATAACTGTTTCATAATTTTCTTTAAATGCTTTTTTCAACGTCTTACATTTTTGCTTATGTGAGGTAGAAGTGAGTGAAATATTGCCACTTGTTTTTCTATTTAAATGATAGATAATTAATAGAAACGTGACGAAGACACTTCTATGACCGAAAATACTGCAATTGTCGCAGAGCATTCAGGTTGCAAATTATCCCACGAAGAGTTCCTCTAAGCAACGTTTATTCTTAGCACATATAGAAGGAGCAACCCTGTCTAGAAACTGCTATATAAAGCCTGGGCTGCGTTCAGTAACTAAAATTGTGGAAATGTTGTAAATGTGATTCACAAAGCACCCTGTGCAGTTGTATATGTATACATATAAATGGAACACCCCTTGTGTCAAAGCCCATAACACAAGTACCGAACGATGTTCACGAAGGCTACATATTGTTACCAGTTCTCTTCAGCATATATGTCCAGTTCACTATGATAACCTAATCTGATCTTTGGGAACCTTTTTTTCTATTTTATTGGGAAAAATATTCCTAATCCCAGCTGACGCTGCAACAAATGAGACGAGAATGAGAAAAAGATCCTTGCATAAGATAAGTGAACCAAGGACATTAGTATGAAGTCTAAGGAACAGGATCTATACGCTTGAATCTCACCTTCTCTTGTCCGTCAAATATTAGCAATGAACCGTTCTTTCTCTCCCAGGATTCGAACTGTCTAAAACTGAGCAGATTATACTGCACAAGCGTGCGTTTATAACCTCATCTTCGGAGGCGAGCCACACAACGCAGTCCATGGCAGTGGCTTCAAAAACTGACATCGTAGGCGGAAAGGCACGACAGGTACTCCGCAATTCAGATAACATGTGGGAATGATCCACCAATAATCCTACTCGATTTCCGCATCTTGCCGTTCAGGCAGAAGAGAGCTTTCTCCCATGTGCGTCCGACGGGACCTTGGAACCAGGTAGCTTGTAGATGGCTGCAGAGACAGGTATTATGGTGTTGAATCTGGTGCCTAGAAATTAAGCGCTTACACGGGTAGAAGAGTGATACTAAAGATAGAGAGTAGTGTAAAAATAACTTATAGTGAAAGGGGCCAGACTCTTCTACTAAATAATTTCCGCTTTTGATCCACACCAAAAACTGACAAGGAACCCAAGGAAAAACGAAGTATTCACACAGAACAAAATTTTGCAATGGCGGATTCGTGAAATAGACAGACAGCACTTTTGAAGTGTGTTTCCCGCACAGCTTAGATGTTATCGTTGGCTTAAAAATGTATTTTGAATAAACGTATTTTCAATTAAAGTTCGTTGTTATATTATTTCTTTCCTGTAAATGCTTTTTCTTTATCCTTATGACACTCTGGGCATTTAACGAAATAAAAACATGTATATAATATGTACACCCACCCACACACACACACACACACACACACACACACACACACACACACACACACACACCGTACCTCCCATATGGGTGGGTGTGAAAAAGGAATAGCATAGCAGCAAAACTCGGGAACTTCTGGAACAACTGCAACCGAATTTTATTTATAGATGGCTCATTGCTTGTGTTATTTGTACAATTATTTGTATAAAAATACTGTGGTGTGTATATACCTTTACCACCACTGGGGGTAAGGGTGTGGAACCGTGTTAGGTGAAAATATTCGATAACGACAGATATTAGTATCTAATCCATAGTGTTCAAGGTCGCTAGGCTCATTTACTATCCAGAAAAAAATACTGTGACAGTATGGCACGTAAAAATGTTTGAGAACGACCTCGTGGTATTTCTTTCCTGTATTTTAGTTGACATGGAGTACTTTCAAAGTATGAAGTGCAACCTGTTGGTTACTGTATTTGTGTTGTTCAGTGTGTCAACTGAATCTCGTGAATGATCTGAGCAATGAACCAGTAATTTTGTCAGCGCATTTCGAGGCCAAAGATCATGTCACACGCCTAAACACCACAGATACATTTAACGTCCTTTCTGAAGTCGCAGGGTGTAAAGCAGCGGAGAGTCAAAGAGTTGCCGGCAACAGTCCTCTCAGTCCTTTCCCTCGAAACGACAATGAGAGTTACTGTTGTAAATAGGTCTCGAACAAAACGGGAGTCCCTATGTCAGATTCAGTGTAAACTTAGAAAAGTTAAGTAGTTACTAAAAAATGAAAGAGATTGTCAATGACGCAATCGACTTCAGGGAGTGCGGGAACGTGTCATCAGAATGCGGACTGGTGAATCTTAATATCAATGTGAATGCCAGTCATTTCCAAGGAATGAGCGAATGAGCCAGTACATCACAGAGACGCATATATACAGGATCTTTCAAAGTCTTTGCATCAGATTTCTAGGGCTGATAGTTCATCTAATGCTGAACAACTTTTGTTATGGACAAACTGTTCGCTGATAGATCCTGGTGACGCTAGGCGGCTGTTATAATTCGATATGCCCCTGAAAGGCAGCTGGGTGTACGCATTGTGAGGCATTAGTATGCCATGTGTACTGTATATAATGTAGTAATGTTCTCCACGTGATAGGGGGTAGGCTGAGTTTCTAATATATCTCTCTCCACTTAGAGACAGACATTCTTCTGGTTTTCATGTTGAAGATTACTCCTCTCATTTTGCCGGTGTAGGTAGTATGTAGATGTAACGTACCTACCTTGCTAGTTCGGTGAAATATCGTCGTACCAGAGCAGGTGAATTCACCAAAAAGACAGCAGTCATCGCTAGGAAGTATATTGTTTCTAAAAACGTCAGTTCCTCGTGAAGTGATCTATCACTCCTAGGCATTTGATTCAAAGACTTTCGACTTTACAACACCGGTGCGTTTGTGTGGGTGGGTGCGTGTGGGTGTACGTGTGTGTGAAATATATGTGACATATGCGTAGCAGGTGAAGCAGCAGGGAGAAAGACAGTTTCGTAATAAAAATGCGACACTACCTTTAACTTAACATTGCTACACTAGGGTTCCAGGTTCGATTCTCGGCCAGCTCGGAGATTTTATCCTTTGTTCTCAACATTATTTCATCATAATCAACGCGCAAGTCGCCGAATTGGCTTCAAATGAAAAGACTTGCACTAGACGGACGAACAACACCAGACGAGGTCTTCCGGCCAATAATGCCATGTGGTCATTTCGTTTCATCGCTGCAGTCCTACACTATGGCTTTCTACGTGTGCGTAAAGAGCCCAGAAAAAAATCGCGAAGACTGATGCTAGTTGCGGAGTTTGGGTACTACCGGCAAAAGCAGTTTCGGGCAAGTTGCGGATTCATATTCGTGTGTTGGGTATGTAAAAGTTCCGGGGTTCGTGTGAGCCGACCTGAAGGGCAATTCCCATAAAGCGTGCAGCAGCAGCTAGATAGCACATGATTGGATCTAGGCATAAGATTATCTAGTACATGCTACGAGGGAATTTCGCAGCATATTCTCGGTAGTAACGGGGCACGCATGTCTAAAAATACCTACACAGCTTCCCCATTGTGAGCGTGTAGCACTTCACAAGACGGCAGTAAACACGCATCGCGGACTTTTTGCTCGCTCCGGCAGCGGAAACAAGTCCGGGCACAGGCCGGGGTATAAAAGGATATGAAGACACGGCATGAATATTAACAGCGCATTCATCGGCGAGTCAGAGGCAGGCAGGCAGGCAGGCAGCCCGCGGCTAGCTGGCCGGCTGCTCGGTTGTCGCCCGCGCTAACGGAGGCAGCGTCCAGAGGCGTCCCCTGGCGCCGCGGCCAGACAATAGCCGCCAACACGGAAGCGCGCCGCGCAACCGCTACATGATAAAACAGCCGGCTGCCGGCATTTTTGCTGCCTTGCCGGGGGGCAGATTATACGGAGGCGGCTGATGGAGCCCAGCCCGCGGGAGTGGACGGGCCGGCGGAGGGGGGCGGGAGCGGAGCGCAGGAATGCCGTCCCGTCCCGGCTCCAAGAATAGAGGCGCGGCCACTGCCTCCGCGCCGCTCCGCCACCTGCAGGGGCGACCGTGGCCGCCGTCCCGCGAAACGCTAGCCGATGGTCGCCATACTGTCAGCATGCAACCAGTGGCGTGGACAGACACTGGTGTGCGGACATTTGCCACGCCGGACATTTGCCACGATTTTACCTGCTCCGAAGGATGGGGTCCCTTGTCTCCCCCTCCTCCTCCTCGCTTACTGAGCCTTTCCGCTGGTTTACTTAACATAGAACCAGAATCTATTTGGATTTTCCGCTACGTCTGTGGAGAGAGTTTCGTTGTGGAAACTATTAAATGCATTTCGCATTGAAATCCGCACCAAATTTCGAGTCTCAGTAAAACTTCGTCAATCTTGGAGATTTTACGTTCGTCTAATTATACGTGCCTTTTTCGGTGCTCCTGCAGCAGCTTTCTGTCGTGTTTTGTGTACAATGGGGGATCAGTTCTATCTCTTATTAACTTATTTGGTATGAATCTCTCGAATGCTGTTGATACTATTTCTTTGAACTTAAACCACATATGGTCTTCGCTTACATAGTTTGGAAGGATTGGAGACTGTCTCTTAGAAAGACGTCAACCGAATATTTAGCTGCTTTTACAAATAGATATATTTCGCGTTTAGTTTTGGTGAACTTCTTTGTTACGGAATTGAGCCTCGCTACGACTGTGTGCTCACTAATCCCTGTATCCGTCGTGATGCTCAGGATTATTTGTGGCTAAGAGGTCAAGTGTGTTTTCGTAACCATTTACAATTTGAATGGCCTCGTGAACTAATTGTTCATAATAATTTAAAAAAAAAGCATTTAGAACAATTACGGAAGTTGTTTTCTATCTACAATAGGGTCTGAAAATGTATTTTTGTCAACATACGGAAGGTAGATTGAAGTCACTGCCAACTATAATTGCATGAGTAGGGTACCTATTTGCGATGTGACTCAAGTTTTCTTTGAACTGTTCAGCAACTGTTTCATCTGAGACCGGGGGTCGCTAAAAGGAGCCAGTTATTAATTTATTCCGGTTGTTGAATATAACCTCTGCCCATACTAAGTCACAGGAACTATCTGCTTCAATGCCGTTTGCGAGCTGGAACAGACATTACATTATTTTTCCTTAAACTGTGCTTCTTGTTTCTGTTATAGTGCAGATCATTACAATTACGGCATTTCCCTCCAAAACCTAGGATGCTTTCTCTGTGACCCTGTAAATACCAGAGCTAAACAATGTAGAACAACAACGTACGTTACAAACATAGCATTCTGTATTACTTCACTTCCTTATTTCTAACATTTTAAAATTGTACGTCGACTTTAGATGACATGTCAATCATAGATGTTCTTATCTCTATTTAGTAAACGTATTTTCAGTCATTTTTTGAACATTGTCCGGCTACACTTTACTAACTAATGTCGCATTTTAGAGAGTAAATTAATATCGAGTATGTCGTTCTTCTTTTCACACATTCACATACCCATTTCTTCTTTCCTTATTGTCTTTTGGGCATGCAGTTGTAGTAATTAAAGTAGGCACAAATGCAGTGATCAAAAAGAAATCATTAGCGTACATTCGCATTCTCTTTGCATCGTTCCATTCTTGTTGCTCCCATGGCGATGTACTGCTTCTATCGCAATCAGTAAGCGTACAAGGAAGCTACCGTACAGACAGAGGGATCTATATTTATGCTTGGCAGCACTAATTACATACTGACATAATCGTCGGTATTGCTTTCGTTTCCCAAAAGCTATAAATATTTCGATTTCGGAAAAGAAGCTCTGTAGTTGGCCAAGATGTCGAAGAAGAAGGTCCCTTACGCACTGATTGTATCGAGTAAGATGTGGAGACGGCGGTTTGAAAGCGGACAGAAGTAGCACGAGGAAGGGCGTCCCTTACCTGAGGGATCGATACCTGGCGAAGGGGCTTGTGTGGCAAATGTCCGGCGTGGCGAATGTCCGGCATTCCAGACACCGACGGCTTCCAACACGACTCGAACTACTCGACCAGTTGACGTCACTGCTCGAGGAAATGCGAGTCCTGCTCGAGCTTTTGGTCTCCCCATGGTATGGTTACTTCTGTTTCTATAGGTGGTTGTAGTTAAAGTGCAGCTACTCACGGAGATCAGGTGTGGGTTGTAACTATCGTATCGCAGCGTAACTTGGTAGTTATACTAATGCGTTAAAGCGGAACCGAATTAAAAGATTGCTTCCAATTTTGGCCACCAGGTGAAAATCTGGCGCTGTGAATGCAACAAAGACGTATAGAAATGTTTTCTTATGTAGTCGGTCAGTAACTGGATGTGGAAAGAAAAGGTCAGACAAGTGAGAAAGCTAAATGTTGATTTTATTGTTTACTGCCGCTTACACAATTTCTTCAATATGAGCACTGGAGACGATGATGAGATGCTGCATCTATAAAACTACGTGATTAATAGCTGCTCGCAGCAGTTCCGGTGGAACCTGAGCAGTGTGCTCCTGTATGCTGGCCTTCAGACCAGGTACAAACCGAACATGTTCCCGGTAAATGTGTTCTTTTAGATATCCCCAGAGCCAAAAGTCACTTTGATTCAAATAGGGGGTCTCGCTGTCCATGCATGTGGGAAACCTCTGGAAATAACAGATTCGTGGAAGGTTACATTAAGAAGATCGTTCAGTGGGCGAGCGACATGAGCCCCATCTTGCATGAAAACGTGGTTTCCACACCGTCGCGCTCTTTCAAAGGAGGAATCACATGCTGTACAAGGAGTTCTCGATAACGAGCACTTGACAGGTCCTCTTGGATGTATCCTCTTCAAAGAAGAACGGACTGAGAATGAAGGTGCTTGCGAATCCACAATACACTGTGACATATGGCGTGTGCGGAGGCTCTTCGTGCACAACACGCGGTTTAACGTTATCACAAATTCGGCAGTTTTCTGTATTCATTGCCCTCTGTACTGCAAAATGTGCCTCGTCAGTCTATAGAATATTACCTGGCAACGTGTCATCAACTTTGATCGTGCCAGAAACCGAAGATGAAATTGAGAGCATTGCTGCGGGTCATGAGGTTTCGGTTGCTTGCCGTCTGCATCTGGCATGGGTACCAGTATAAAAAAGACCGCAATATATTCCGTACCATAGGATGGACAATTCTCGTGACACAGCACGAGCTCTAGTACTATCCGGGGCACGTGCTGCACGGTCAGTTACAGCAACAGCAATCTCTTCAATAACTTCCACCGCGATAGGACACCTTCCTCTTCGATATGTCACACCAAGCTCCCCCGTCTTATCGAATTAAGGCGTTTAATGACATCGGGCCTCACATCAGACATTTCAGTCGGCGATACTCTCTCAAGGCACCACTGTAATTGCTGACGATCACACGAAACAGTTTCGTTAACAGCGCGCGTTCTCTCTTCTCGGTAGCTATACCCATAGAATCGCCACACAGCGCCAGATTTGTACGTGGTGGCCAAGATAGAACTAATTTTTTTCCAGAGTAAATCAGTTCCACATTAAGGTGCTAGAATGCCTACCAAGTTTCGCTGTCGTGCGATAACTGACCTCGTTGACCAGGTACAATGTCTACGCCGTGTATTAGTGTTATTAATATATTATGGATATTAATAATAAAAAACTGTGGAACAAGGATTGTGGTATCTCCTAGTATCATATGTTGAAATAGAAACTAGTATATAAGTATCAGATGGCAATAAAAGTTCAGTCCAAGTCTAGAATTTTTGATCGTCCTTCAATTTAGTAAAGTTAAAAATGGTTCAAATGGTTCTAAGCACTATGGGACTTAACTATTAAAAACGTTTTCCGAAATGGTTTTAAATTCAGCTTCCGAATAAACAATAAAGAAACCCTGTAGACACAACAATACCGCTTACGTAATTTATATTTACCATAACAGTGATTCGTCAAAAATACGAGAACGCTAAACAGAATAGGAAAGATAAACAATACAAAGTGGTTTCACTGAATAATACAGATTACGATGTTTGAAGATAGCTGCAAAAGTTCGTCTTACGTGTTTCTGTAAATTAGACAGATGCTGGTCACCTGAGAAATGTCCTCAACACGTTGCAGGTGTTAGTTGTGGTCAGAACAGTGTTCTGTGTAATTCTGAGTGCATTATCTTAGACCTATGTGAATTCTAACGTGGGAAAATTATTGATGCTCGTATGGTGGGTGCTTCCGTAACCAAGGCAGCCGAAGTGTTTGTGTTTCAGGATGCACCGTATCGAAGAGTTACACCGCGTACAGGGAAAGCGGAAAAGCATCATGCTGTTCCACGCACCCCATAGTTATTCTGCAAGGTCGTATTCTGCCACGGACTGTGTGACCATTTTGGCTGGTCAGGTCCATCGCATGGTACAACTGTTGTTTCCCCATCCCCATGGTGATGCTATGTTCCGCTACGACAGCGCCCTGTGCTAACAGTTCGCATCGCCCAGGACTGGTTTTGTGAATAGGAGGATGAACTGTCGCATATCATAATTACCATATCTCAATATTATTGAGTCTTTGTAGTCTCCTTTGGAGAGAAGGGAGTGCGATTGCTGTAGAATATCGTCGACATACCGCTATACTGTAATGATGCCGCAGATGACAGCCAAAGGGCGAAATGCCGCCCCCACAGACCATCAGTCCTGGTTGTCAGGCCGTATGGCGGACAACAGTCGGGTTGGTATCAAATGGTTCAAATGGCTCCGAGCACTATGGGACTTAACATCTGGGGTCTTCAGTCCCCTAGAACTTAGAACTAATTAAACCTAACTAACCTAAGGACATCACACACATCCATACCCGAGGCAGGATTCGAACCTGCGACCGTAGCGGTAGCGCGGTTCCAGACTGTAGCGCCTAGTAAAGTCAGTAGGTGCTATTTCCACTACGGGTCTATCTGTTGCAATTTAATCTCTCGGTCACTGTTACAGTAAGTTTAATATGATTTATTTCATGCAGTAAGCATTTACTTCTTCATTTTCTTCCTAATTGTATCTGATTGTTACCATCTTGCTTTCAAGCTGATTGAAGCTAATAACTTTTTATCCGTAATTGTAATATGCGAGCATGAATTGAAACGGTTTTTGGTAAATCATTATAGTTTCTACGCGGTCCTGTCACATTAATGTGACCACCATGTATGTTCGACGTCAGTGTGCAATAACCACTGACAGACGGCAGGTGACAAGACTAGCAGTGGAGGGTTGACAAAGTGTGTCGGGGGACCGCGGAAAACAGTGCAGTCGTTGTTGTAATGCGGAAACGAAGCGATTTATCTCACGTCCAAAATGGCACGATCATTGGCTTCCGGGCGAAGGGTAGAAGCATTTCCGAAACGGCTAAGTTTGCAAACAGCTCGTGTACCATTCTGATGAAAATATACCGTGCACCGCAAAATGGCACTATACAAAACTGGCGCCGAGCAGCTGTGGTGTACCGCCGGCAATAGATGATAGGGGCGAAGGACGGCTGCGAAGATGTGTATGGGCCAGTAGACGTGCAATTGTTTAGCAACTAACCGCCCAGATGAACCAAGTGGAGGCCAACAGTGTCTCCTCAACGACCGTTAGCGAACGTTGCTGCGTGTGGACCTCCGCAGCGGGCGCCTGGTTCACTCACCCATGCTGACTGCCGTTCATCGGCGATACCGCAACTGGACATCCACTGGATGGCTACAAGTGGCCTTTTCAGGTGAATCACGATTTGTGCTCGATCTGACTGAAAGCAGACAACCTGCAATAATCGTCGGAAGGCTCCAGGCCGAAGTGGGGGCATTATGGTCCGCGCAATGTTTTCGTGGCATACCCTGTGTGATCTCGTTGTTCTGTAAGACACAATGGATCAGCACAAATATGGATCTATCTTTGGGGACCATGTCCACCCCTATATGCAGTTTTCTTTTCCTCGGCACGGTGGCGTCTACGAGGGGGCAATGAAACATGCCATACAATTGACAGAGTACGTGTATAGTTCGAAGAGCACGAAGATGATTTTACCGTACTCCCCTCTGGTCACCAGACTCCACGGATTTAAACGCAACCTACACTCATGCTTATACATTAAGCATAATGCTGATACATGGTGAAACAACGCTCTGGTGGGCGGTTTGCGGGTTTAAATCACCTCGGGCTATGACCATGCCGTGCATTTGACCTGCGGTCGTCGCACGGTGTCGCTGGAGGCAGTCCACATACGCAGAGGTGTGTTGGTGCATGTCAGAGTACGGTGCAGCGAGCAAGTCTGCAGACGTTTTCAGACGTGTTAATGGTGACTATGTGTTGAAAATTACTCAAAGAACACATATTGATGACGTTATGAGGAGTAGAATACTACAGCGACTGGAGGCTGGTCAAACACAGCAGGTCGTAGCACGGGCCTTCTGCGTGCCACAAGTGTGATCTCAAGGTTATGGCACCGATTCCAGCACACAGGAAACGTATCCAGACGCTACAATACGGGATCTCCACAGTGTACAACACCACCTGAAGGCCGATATCTCACCATCAGTGCCCGTGGTGTGTGGTGGGATTATGATTGGTGCACATACACCCCTGCATATCTTTGACAGAGTAACGGGTCAGGTGTACCGGGACGTAATTTTGCACCAGTATGTCCGCCTTTTCAGGGGTGCCGTGGGTCCCACCTTCCTCCTGATGGATGATAACGCACGGCCCCACCGAGCTGCCATCGTGGAGGAATACCTTGAAACAGAAGATATTAGGCGAATGGAGTGGTCTGCCTTATCTCCAGACCTAAACCCCATCGAGCACGTCTGGGATGCTCTCTATCGACATGTCGCTGCACGTCTTCAAACCCCTAGGACACTTCAGGAGCTCCGACAGGCACTGATGCAAGAATGGGAGGCTATACCCCACAATCTGCTCGACCACCTGATCCAGAGTATGCCAACCCGTTGTGCGGCCTGTGTACGTGTGCATGGTGATCATATCCCATATTGATGTCGGGGGTACATACGCCGGAAACAGTGGCGTTTTGTAGCACGTGTGTTTCGGGACGGTTTTCTCAACTCATCACCAATACCGTGGACTTACAAATCTGTGTCGTGTGTGTTCCCTATGTGCCTATGCTATTAGCGCCTGATTTGTGAAGTGCCACGTTGTGTGCCACCACATTCTGCAATCTAATTTATGAGCATGAGTATAGAATTTGTGGGATTTGTGGGACCACCTCGGTGAAGCTGTACGTGGCATGGATCCACATCCGAGAAACCTAGCGCTGCTGTCCACGTCACTGTTGTCGGCATGGCTCCACATCACTGTCGGTACCTTCCAGACTTTCTTCCTGCAAATCTCGCAATAGTCCGCGCTGCAAAAGCTGATTACTCAGCCTTCTGACCGGTGGTCACAATAATATGACTGGACAGCATAATAAGCGAATAGAATACTGTACTTCATTCAGAGTCAAGTGATATTTTCACCTCTCAGTGTTAGTTTTTCTTCAAAAAAATCATCATAAATGTTTATATACCCAGAAATACTGTACAAGACCCAGTACTGCAATTTTTTTTTTCAAATACAAGACGAGTTTGTACGGTGGTAGGATTTAATGCTATTTATTCCCTGTGTTACACGAAAGTTGAAGTAGGATTGTAATTTCTTGTTGTGGTTAGTCCGCAATTTCTCCCGTATTTCTTGCACTCGCGATACATGAGTCAACTGTCGCGTCATTGTTAGAGTAGATTCTACATTGTGTCAAAGTTTGCGACCTATCGAGAAGTCTCGATGTCGTTGGAACGTCAGTATCGTTCATCTAGCTCTACCTTCCAGACCAGCCGCTCTGTTAACCACAATATAGGCCTGCTGCATTTCCTTCGAACTGATATACAAATGTAACGGATTCCGTGATTATTACCGAAGTATCAGTTTAATAAGTCATACACTCCTGGAAATGGAAAAAAGAACACATTGACACCGGTGTGTCAGACCCACCATACTTGCTCCGGACACTGCGAGAAGGCTGTACAAGCAATGATCACACGCACGGCACAACGGACACACCAGGAACCGCGGTGTTGGCCGTCGAATGGCGCTAGCTGCGCAGCATTTGTGCACCGCCGCCGTCAGAGTCAGCCAGTTTGCCGTTGCATACGGAGCTCCATCGCAGTCTTTAACACTGGTAGCATGCCGCGACAGCGTGGACGTGAACCGTATGTGCAATTGACGGACTTTGAGCGAGGGCGTATAGTGGGCATGCGGGAGGCCGGGTGGACGTACCGTCGAATTGCTCAACACGTGGGGCGTGAGGTCTCCACAGTACATCGATGTTGTCGCCAGTGGTCGGCGGAAGGTGCACGTGCCCGTCGACCTGGGACCGGACCGCAGCGACGCACGGATGCACGCCAAGACCGTAGGATCCTACGCAGTGCCGTAGGGGACCGCACCGCCACTTCCCAGCAAATTAGGGACACTGTTGCTCCTGGGGTATCGGCGAGGACCATTCGCAACCGTCTCCATGAAGCTGGGCTACGGTCCCGCACACCGTTAGGCCGTCTTCCGCTGACGCCCCAACATCGTGCAGCCCGCCTCCAGTGGTGTCGCGACAGGCGTGAATGGAGGGACGAATGGAGACGTGTCGTCTTCAGCGATGAGAGTCGCTTCTGCCTTGGTGCCAATGATGGTCGTATGCGTGTTTGGCGCCGTGCAGGTGAGCGCCACAATCAGGACTGCATACGACCGAGGCACACAGGGCCAACACCCGGCATCATGGTGTGGGGAGCGATCTCCTACACTGGCCGTACACCTCTGGTGATCGTCGAGGGGACACTGAATAGTGCACGGTACATCCAAACCGTCATCGAACCCATCGTTCTACCATTCCTAGACCGGCAAGGGAACTTGCTGTTCCAACAGGACAATGCACGTCCGCATGTATCCCGTGCCACCCAACGTGCTCTAGAAGGTGTAAGTCAACTACCCTGGCCAGCAAGATCTCCGGATCTGTCCCCCATTGAGCATGTTTGGGACTGGATGAAGCGTCGTCTCACGCGGTCTGCACGTCCAGCACGAACGCTGGTCCAACTGAGGCGCCAGGTGGAAATGGCATGGCAAGCCGTTCCACAGGACTACATCCAGCATCTCTACGATCGTCTCCATGGGAGAATAGCAGCCTGCATTGCTGCGAAAGGTGGATATACACTGTACTAGTGCCGACATTGTGCATGCTCTGTTGCCTGTGTCTATGTGCCTGTGGTTCTGTGAGTGTGATCATGTGATGTATCTGACCCCAGGAATGTGTCAATAAAGTTTCCCCTTCCTGGGACAATGAATTCACAGTGTTCTTATTTCAATTTCCAGGAGTGTAGTTCCAAAATACTGACTCGAATTATTTACCAACAGTGCAGAAAATGATAGAATCCAACCACTTTGGGTTGCGGAGAAATGTAGGAACACGCATACCATACTGACCCTACCACTTATTTTACAATTAGAAGATAGGTTGAAGAAAGGTGAGCCTATGTTTCTAACATTTGTAGATGTAGAAAAAGCTTTTGTTAATATTCTCTGAAATTCTGCAGGTAGCACGGTTAAAATACAAAGAGCGAAAGTTATCTACAACTTGTGTGGAAATCAAACTACTGCTATAAGAGTCAAAGGGCATGAAAGGGAAGCAGTAGTTTAGAAGGGAATGATATAGGAGTGTAGCTTTTCCACGATGTTATTCGCTCTGTAAATTGAAAGGGCAGTGAAGCAAACCAAGGGGGAATTTGGAAATGGATTTAAAGTTCCGGGAGAAGAAGTAAGACTTTCAGGATGCCAATGACATTATAGTTCTGTGAGAGATAGCAAAGGACATGGGAGAGTAGTTGAGTCGAATGGATAGTGCCCTGAACAGAGGTTATAACATGTAAATCAATAAATGTAGAACTGGGTCACGATATGCGGTTAGAATTAGCTTAGGAAATGAGACAGCGAAAGTAGAAGATGGGATTTGATATTTGGTCAGCTAAATAACAGACGATGGCCGAAATTACGAGGCTGTGAAATACAGATAAAGTAAATACTGACAATAGCTGGAAAAGCGCTTCTGAAAAAAGAAATTTGTTAACATCGAATGTAAATGTAATTGTTAGGAAGTATTTTCTGAAGATATTCGTCTGTAGTGCAGCAGTGTTCGGAAGTCATACTTCGACAATAAGCAGTTTAGATAAGATGAGAATAGGAGCTTTTAAAATTTTGTGCTACAGAAGATCGGTGAACGTTTGATGAGTAGATCGATAGGAGGTACTGAATCTAATGGGTAGAAACTATTTTACGGTACAAGTGACAGGACACATCGTCAGGCATCAAGGAATCGTCTGTTTGGTAGTGGAAGGAAGTGGTGATGGTGGGGGGGGGGGGGGGGGGATGAAAATCATAGACGACGGGGGCCAAGGCTTGACTATAGTGGCCGGGTTAAGGCTTGCACGGGATAGACTAGCGAGGAGAGCTGTATCAGACCAGTCTGCAGACTTGAGACCACAACAGCAGCACCATATTGCCTATAAATAGGTGGAAATCTCCACTGTTGTATGATTACGTGGTTGAAGAACAATAACTGGAAGCATCCACTAAGTTTCTCGGAGTACTCGCACGGAATGATTTAAAATGGAGCGACTACATGAAACCAATCGTAGGAGAGGCAATACCAAGCTGGAATTCATTGGAAGAATCCTCAAGAATTGTAATTTACGAGGGTCGTTCCGAAAGTAACACCTATTTTTTTGTGGCGACTTTGGAGGTCCGTAGTGCTAATGCTTTCCTCTTTCTTATGCAGATTGTTCCGTTGTTCCGCGGTAGTTGGCGCCAGGAAAGCAGTGTGATATGGACGCGAATATAAAACAGCGATGTGTGATTGGATTCCTCACTGCTGTAGAAATTGCGCTGATTGAAATCCATCTACGTTTGCTAAAGGTGTATGGAAACAGTACAATAGACTTGAACAATATTAGGCGATTCATACGGCATTTTCAAAAGTGGAGAAAAGTGTACGCATGACAAGCCATGGCCCGATCGACCCTACACAGCTGTCATCCCTCTCAATGTCTGCCCCCGGTAGCTGAGTGGTCAGCTCGACAGAATGTCAATCCTAAGGGCCCGGGTTCGATTCCCAGCTGGGTCGGAGAGTTTCTGCGCTCGGGGACTGGGTGTTGTGTTGTCGTAATCATCATCATTTCATCCCCATCGACGCGCAAGTCGCCGAAGTGGCGTCAAATCGAAAGACTTGCACCCGGCTAACGGTCTTCCCGACGGGAAGCCCTAGTCACACGACATTTACATTTTTATCGCTCTCAATGAAGACCGTCTTGATCAACTCATCCGTGCTGATCGGCGATAACGATCAGAGGATTTTGTGCATAGCTGAATGTCGACTGCAGTACCCTGGAAACAATGGTGGAACATCTTGGTTATCGCAAAATTGTGCGAAATGGGTCCTGCGGATGCTTACAGAAAAACAAAAAACTTTTCGAAGGGAAATTTGTAGGGACCTGCTGAACCAATATGTAGATGCAAGTGACAGTTTTCTGAACAGCATCGTCACTGGACATGAGACGCGGTGTCACTACGGCGAGCGGGAATCCAAAGGACAGTCCATGGAATGGCGACGTGCGAATTTTCATTCAAAGAAGAAATTCAAGACACAGCCGTCTGCAGGCAAAGTGATGTGCACAGTGTTCTGGGATAGCGAGAGTGTGCTCCCTTTGGATGTCCTGGAGACTGGAGAAACTGTCAATTCAACATGCTGCGAAACGATATTGACTAATCGACATAAAAGTTTTCTGGGTTTAGTACCGCCTCATAATGTAAAAACTACTGCTGCTATAGAAAAACCAACGTTTCGGCCGCAATTGCAGCGTCCTTCTTCTGGGTCTAATGATGCGTTCTAGCTATGCAGTGTCCTTTATATTTTGTTGTTAGTGTTCACTGCGCATGCCATTACGTCATAATTTTAAAAAGGTAGTTAGTTTCATTGGTCACTTAAGGAAGAAGGAGAGGGAACTTCATTTTAACAGGTTATTGCGGTGGACGGAGAACGTGACCTTTGTTGTCCATTGGCTCTTGCTGAGGCTGCACCCCAACGCGGCGAAGGTGTTGGCCTATTCGGTCAGTCACGTTTTTCACATGGGGTAAGTGCACTGTTGGCTGCAGTTTGTCTATTTCCTGCTTATCTTTCATGCTTTTGTTCGGCGACAGGGCTGTGTTTATCGACTTATGGCTGTAGCCATTGGCTATAAACGTTTTGCGTACCCTTTTAAGCTCAAGTGTGACGTTTTGAGCATGACTTAGGCGCTGCGCATGGATTGGCGAAGAGCGGATGACAGAGTTCTTCTGCGCTGGATGGTGGTAGGACTGGGCGTGCAGATACCTATCAGTACATGTAGGCTTACGATATACTCTGTGCCCCAGAGTGCCCTCCGTTCTCCTGTACACTTCGACGTCTAGAAATGGAATAGCACCATTCTTTTCTACTTCCAGCGTGAACTGTATCTTCCCGTGCATATTGCTCAAATATTCGTGGAACTTGTGTAGCTCCGTTTCACCATGAGGCCATATAGCGAACGTGTCGTCCACGTATCTAAACCAGCAACGTGGACGTAAAGGAGCTGAACCGAGGGCCGTTGCTTCAAAGCGGTCGTAGGATCCAGGACGTGCTAGGCTCCACCAAGGACAAGGTGGATGCATTACACACTGCAGGCGTTTACAAAGTGGAATGCGAATGTGGAGAGGCATACATCGGCGAGACTGGTATGCCAATAGCAACGCTCATTCTGGAGCACGAGCGTTATATTCGTTTAGGGCAACACAACAAATCCGCAGTGGCAGAACATTACCATGACTGCTGAAAAGAACTAAATTTCAGCGAAGGCTGTGTGTTGGCCAAGCAGCCAATTATGACGAAACGCAAAATCAGAGAGGCCATCGAAATACTTAAACACCCTAACAACATGAACAGGGAGGTTGGACTCAGGCTTGCCCCATCTTGGCTGCCAGCAATCAGCACTGTCAACAGGAGGCACGAGCACTACCGGCGAGTAACTGCCGCCGCGAGGCCGACGTCCAGCAGTTGGTAAACAGCAGCAGCCAACTTCTCATTCGACGGTGGCCACCAATCATGGTACATAAAACAAGAGCCAATGGACAACAGAGGTCACGTTCTCCCTCCACCGCAATAACCTATTAAAATAAAGTTCCCTCTCCTTCTTCCTTAAGTGACCAATGAAACTAACTACCTTTTTAAAATTATGACGTAATGGCATGCGCAGTGAACACTAACAACAAAATATAAAGGACACTGCATAGCTAGAACGCATCATTAGACCCAGAAAAAGCCGCTGCAATCGCGGCCGAAACGTTGGTTTTTCTATAGGAGCAGTAGTTTTTACATTATGACGCAGTACCAAACCCAGAAAACTTTTATGTCGACTGACTCTGGCCGCGGAAGCCTACGCAATGATACTGACTAAATTGAAAGCCCGAATTTCCAAGATAAGGCCAGATAAGAAGACCAACTTTCACCTGCAACACGATAATGCCAGGCCCCATACCAGTTTTGTGACCAAGAAATTCATTGCAAAATTCGTCTGGACTGTCTTAGCACATCCACCGTACAGTCCCGATTTAGCGCCTTCAGACTTCCATACTCTTTGGGCCTCTGAAAGATGGACATCGTGGCGAATATTTTCAAGACTCTGTTGCTGTTGTCAAAGCTGTGAGGAAGCGCTTAGCCTCAGCTGGTTCAGATCTTTACACGCGCGGCATGAAGGCTCTGATTCATCGTTGGCAAAAGTGGATAATGAATAGTGGTGACTATGTGGAAAAATGACAGTCTGTAGCTGAAATATTACTCTATGTAGCTGTGTGTTGTGATTTATGTACCTACTGTAGTTTTCTTGAATAAAAAAAGGAGGATTTGCTTGCGGAACGACCCTTGAACGGGAACTTGTATATTCCTAGTCACTTTGCCTCCCGTAAAACGTCGGATTGCTAGAGGAAATAGATAAGATCCAAAGGAGAACAGCGGGTTTCCTCACAAATAGTTTAGTGAGCACAAATGCATCATGGAGTTGCTCATCCAACTCAAGTGATAGACGCCACAAGACAGGCGTAGTGCATCACGGTATAGCGTACTTTTAAATTTCCGATAGCGCCCGGGAGAGTGGTGTGCTGACCCCGTGCCCCTCTATACCCGCATCCGATGACGTCTAAGGGCTGAGGATGACACGGCGGCCGGTCGGTAACGTTGGGCCTACAAGGCCTTTTCGGACGGTGTGTGTTTGTTTTCCAGCTCACACGGAGGATCGTTCTTTCCGCACACCATTCGCTATTGGAAACGGAGGAGTGACAATGAGGCACAAGAGAGCCTCTGCTACACACCATAAGGTGGCCTTCATAGTATTGATGTATATGTAGATTTAAATCTAGATGCAGATATAAATGAACAAAAATGTGTGCTAAATACACTGTCAGAAAAAAATTTCAGCACCATCAAGGACTGTGTTATGTGGCACCACGTGCATACTTAGGCGTTGTACTGTTAGTGATTCATCTCTCACGGTCATCATTTCATCAGCGATAAGATGGCGCTCAGGAGGCCTATCTTTGCACCCAGTGTTTTGACTCCACAGACAGTAAGTCTGCTGAGGCTGTGTTGAACAGTGTTTGCAACATGTAATCTAGGGGTACAACCATGCCCCACCGACGAGTACATACCCCTGTTGAACAGCTTCAGCCATTTGGGCGTAGTCGCACTGTGGACCTGCAGAAAGCTGTGTGAAGGTATCGACAGTTTGCTGCACATGTTGGGCACAACGTAACGGCGATGTCTCTCTGGTTTCAATAGTGATCTGTGGAACATTCCCGCACCAAGTCCTCAACGTTCGTGAAGCATACACGCCCATCAAAATCGACGCATTGTCTGAGAAGCAGTGGCCAACCGAACCGTCACCAAGAGACGATATACGATCACATGTTGCACACTTGCCGTGTCATCAGTGATCAATTGGAAACAGTCTGCTTGCAGCAGGAATAAGATCACGTGTGTCTCTGGCCTGGCTACAACTGATATCATGGCAGTGCCAAGCATAACTACTCCGCTGTCCTGACTTTTGTCGTCAGTGATGAGAGTATGCGAGTTATGGACTTATACATGTATGACGTAGACCTGACTGCCTAGCTCGGAGTACATTCGCCCACGACACACAGGTCCCCTCACACACTACGAGGTATGGGGCGCTTCAGTTATAACTCGCGGTCACATTTGGTATTTCAGCATGGCAAAGCAGCCGGTGCCGCTACATTGCAGACTGTTATTCCAGCGCTACTTCCATTTCTTCGACAACAAGGTGGTGTGCTTTTCCAGCAGGACAGTGCACGTCCACTTGCGGCTGCTATGACGCAGTGTGCTCTTCGTGATGCACAATAACTTCCCTGGCCAGCAAGATCACCAGATCTCTCGCCAGTTGAACACTTATGAGACATGAAGAGGCAGGTACTTAGTCGTTCTCCAGGGCTTGAAAGAAGCGTAGCCGAATTGCAACAAAAGACGTAAGATGATTGGGACTATCTATCGCAGGATGCCATGCGGCACCTTCGTGATCGTTGGCATACAAGACTGCATGCCTGCGTTGCCGCCAGAGGTGGTGCTACTGTTTGGAAACCTTTTATTGTGTCGTGTGTGTTTCATGTGGTCTGATTTGTTATCATACACTCATAGAGTGATACACTACCTGCCATTTCACTTGTCAGTAATACGACCTTACCCTTGAGGGTATCGCATTTTTTTTTCGGCAGTGTGGTTGCAAGAAAGTATCAGCAGAAGTGATTAACAAAACTACCATCCAAAATCACTAACATCCCAAGTTGTGCAATCTTAGGAACTGCGGAAGAGCGTCATCTAAATGCTGAAAAAGCTGAAATAGCAGACGCTTGTAGACAGACGTGAACTATCATGCGGAAGACTATGCTTGAAATTAATGGCGTGCTTCTGGATGTTCTGTCCGGAAGCGCGAAAGTAATCAGTCTCGCTGAGAAAACCTGAGGGATGATATACTCAAGGTGTTTCAAGAACAAATATTATGTGAGGTATCTAGGAACTATACTACAGCTTCTCATGTATCCCTCGCGTAGAGGCCGCGAAGACTTGATTAGATTAATTACTTCGGTCAGAGTCCTTTAAGCATCCACATGCTGCACTTCTTAGGCAAATGGAACGAGAAGAATTTCCAGCACGTAGACAATGGAAAGTACACACTGCCACGCACTTGACATTGGTTTGCCGTGTATCGATGTGGATTTAGATCGCTCTTTTGGGCTAATACATAATAAACGTGAATTATGATCAGTGGGGCTTTATATCACTTACTAGCGAATCAATACGTTGTTCTTAATTGGGAGGCGTTGTCATATGATAGCGCCTGGTAAACTGCAAGGTAGTGGGATAACAGTTTCATCCACTTGGAGTATGATGTAAGGTCTGCGTTGGTCACAAATATACTGTTTCATACACTATGCGTTTTGGCGACTAAATCACAATTATAAAATGGAAAACATCTTTTACACAGCTCATTTTGATGACAAGGATCATTGGTTTCTTGTAGGAGCATGTCAGGTGGCCATGCAATATGTAATACGTACTACATATGTGGATGTACACTCCTGGAAATGGAAAAAAGAACACATTGACACCGGTGTGTCAGACCCACCATACTTGCTCCGGACACTGCGAGAGGGCTGTACAAGCAATGATCACACGCACGGCACAGCGGACACACCAGGAACCGCGGTGTTGGCCGTCGAATGGCGCTAGTTGCGCAGCATTTGTGCACCGCCGCCGTCAGTGTCAGCCAGTTTGCCGTGGCATACGGAGCTCCATCGCAGTCTTTAACACTGGTAGCATGCCGCGACAGCGTGGACGTGAACCGTATGTGCAGTTGACGGACTTTGAGCGAGGGCGTATAGTGGGCATGCGGGAGGCCGGGTGGACGTACCGCCGAATTGCTCAACACGTGGGGCGTGAGGTCTCCACAGTACATCGATGTTGTCGCCAGTGGTCGGCGGAAGGTGCACGTGCCCGTCGACCTGGGTCCGGACCGCAGCGACGCACGGATGCACGCCAAGACCGTAGGATCCTACGCAGTGCCGTAGGGGACCGCACCGCCACTTCCCAGCAAATTAGGGACACTGTTGCTCCTGGGGTATCGGCGAGGACCATTCGCAACCGTCTCCATGAAGCTGGGCTACGGTCCCGCACACCGTTAGGCCGTCTTCCGCTGACGCCCCAACATCGTGCAGCCCGCCTCCAGTGGTGTCGCGACAGGCGTGAATGGAGGGACGAATGGAGACGTGTCGTCTTCAGCGATGAGAGTCGCTTCTGCCTTGGTGCCAATGATGGTCGTATGCGTGTTTGGCGCCGTGCAGGTGAGCGCCACAATCAGGACTGCATACGACCGAGGCACACAGGGCTAACACCCGGCATCATGGTGTGGGGAGCGATCTCCTACCACTGGTGTTCGTCGAGGGGACACTGAATAGTGCACGGTACATCCAAACCGTCATCGAACCCATCGTTCTACCATTCCTAGACCGGCAAGGGAACTTGCTGTTCCAACAGGACAATGCACGTCCGCATGTATCCCGTGCCACCCAACGTGCTCTAGAAGGTGTAAGTCAACTACCCTGGCCAGCAAGATCTCCGGATCTGTCCCCCATTGAGCATGTTTGGGACTGGATGAAGCGTCGTCTCACGCGGTCTGCACGTCCAGCACGAACGCTGGTCCAACTGAGGCGCCAGGTGGAAATGGCATGGCAAGCCGTTCCACAGGACTACATCCAGCATCTCTACGATCGTCTCCATGGGAGAATAGCAGCCTGCATTGCTGCGAAAGGTGGATATACACTGTACTAGTGCCGACATTGTGCATGCTCTGTTGCCTGTGTCTATGTGCCTGTGGTTCTGTCAGTGTGATCATGTGATGTATCTGACCCCAGGAATGTGTCAATAAAGTTTCCCCTTCCTGGGACAATGAATTCACGGTGTTCTTATTTCAATTTCCAGGAGTGTATGTCGGCTGTTTTTTAAAGGCAATCCTCGGTTATTTCTTCCAACGCACGCACACGCGACACAAACACAGCACACGCACACCAGATGTTTCCGGTGATATGTCACATCAGGAGGAACAACTTTTGTGAGAGGCATAATGTTGCTGACCCTTGCTAGGCATCCTTCAGTAGTCGCCGGCTCTGGGACGTCACGTGACACTCCAGCACATGACACCCATTTTAATAATTAACCTCATGATGTGTGAGCACTGTGGTATAGCTTAATCAGCGGTTATTATCTTATATTCTTAGACTCGTAAGTTTTTATCTGTGCCGTCGTGCCGACTGTCTTATGTGTAACGCATGCGCATTTCACTCCGCAGTATATCATTGTGTGAAATAGTTTTAATTTAGTCATCGTCTGGGTTTGAGGACGGCTGTACTGTTAACAGGAAAAGTATTGGAGTAGGAAATATTGCTGTCATACATGCACGCCCGAAACATGGTGGATATGACACCAAGGTCGTTGATGTCATACCTGCATAGAAGCTAGGGGAAGCTACTTTGAGCAGCTATTGTGATTGTCGCAATTTATGCAGAGAAACGAAATCATAACAAAGATGTATCTGATTTTTTTCACCGTAACAGACCAGCATTGATTTTGATAATTCATCATTTTCGTTTGTAACTTTGGACGTAGTTATTAGCGGACAGGTTTCCCTATCCCAAACTGATACGTTGTGCCTTGTATGTTATCGCTGACTGTTCGTACTATCACATTGGGAACCCTTTCACATTCTGGCCGCACGCTAGGGTTTCATAGGGCCAAAGAACGAACCTAGCACGCCTAGTCCGCCGTGCCGGGCTGGCTCCATTGCATGCGGGTAAACGACAGCTGTGCCCGCGCGCCTACGCCGGCCGTTAGCATGGGCGCGGGGTGCTCGTTCGTATCGCCGGCGACACGCTGAGCCAGATCGCCCACGCATCAAAGAAAGTGTTCTCGCCCCGCCTGCTTGCATAACATAGGTGACGTTCCGGTCCGTGCTGAGCGATGGACCTGTTTCTACTCTCCTGTACAACTCTCTACCATCAGACGCGGACGGTCATCCACCGACCCCTGCCATACCGTTAAACCGAAACAGATGAATGTTGCCTACAGCAACTAACATTCCATTCCAGTCCCCTGCTTACGTATTATCGGTTGGTTCGAAATTTGTACAAACGGACCAAAGTAAAACATTTAAGAAGTACGCATCAAATGCCCGCATTTGCACTCTACCGAAACTACGGCTCAGTAGTTTTGGTACACCACATAAATGACGTAGTAAATGGTAGGATCATGGGTAGTATCGGTAGCATTGCAAGGGAAACAAAAACATAAAGGAATGTACAAGAGAGAAACTGGCAACCGACGACTTCTCTTTGTTTTTTCCTTTGGTCTTTTTTTTTGCCACAATTGGAGCCGCTCATCATTCAGTGTTAGTCCATTGCCTGTATTATATACTAACAGGGCCGGCCACAGTGGACGAGCGGTTCTAGGCGCTTCAGTCTGGTACCGCGCGACCGCTACGGTCGCAGGTTCGCATCCTGCCTCGGGCATGGATGTGTGTGATGTCGTTAGGTTAGTTAGTCTGATGACCTCAGATGTTAAGTCTCATAGTGCTCAGAGTCATTTTTTATATCCTTACAGAACATAAGCAGCATTCTGGAAGCAATAAAAATCAATATATCGCGTAACACCCGCGCTTTTATGTGACCATAGCAATTACTTTTGGTGTAAATACAGTTTACATGCACGAACATAAAGATCTGCATAATTATTGTTGTTTTTTCGTATTCTGTAGAACGTTCTTCATCGTGTTCAAAGGCAGGGGGCTTCCTGTTGTTATTGATAGATGCGAAAGTCGTTTATGAATAACAGAAACATGTTTTATGTAGATTCGACGAATTATTGATTGAAGCGATATTTGATATAGTTTTGTTCTGTGGGTTTTTGATTTTATCTTTTTAATGAGGAAATTGTTTTTTCTAGCGCTATGTCATAAATCTATATTGTTTTCAATATTTGTACTACAACTTCCCTCTGCTTCACGTTATAGATAAGAAAATTCGCATCAAATCTGTATTACACATCGACAATTTCAATTTTGCTGTAAATACTGATTGCTTCTAATTAACATACAAGAGGATAACTATGTGGAACAAAAAATATTCCATAGGTTATCCAGGGCATTGTGTATTCTGTCAGTTTCTAGACGTTTCACTGCTTCCGGTTTTTAGGGGAATCAGGTAAGACAGTAATCGCATATGCGAAGAAAGCGATCGATATGAGGTAATACTGGATAGGTATGCAACACACCTAACGTACACGTAATGCGAGTACAACCTAAGCTACTCGGAAACGTACCGTAATCTACGTTAGTCTACGGTACTTTTACAACTCTTAGCTGTGATGGGTTTGAATATCATCGTTGCAAATTATACACTGTGAGGCGTTACACTTCTTTCCTTTTAATGGGACTTACACTTGTTCTTGTGGTCTTCAGTCCTGAGACTGGTTTGATGCAGCTCTCCATGCTGCGCTATCCTGTGCAAGCTTCTTCATCTCCCAGTACCTACTGCAACCTACATCCTTCTGAATCTGTTTAGTGTATTCATTTCTTGGCGTCCCTCTACGAATTTTACCCTCCACAGTGCCCTCCAGTACTAAATTGGTGATCCCTTGATGCCTCAGAATATGCTCTACCATACCGATCCTTCCTTCTAGTCAAGTTGTGCCACAAGTTTCTCTTCTCTCCAGTTCTATTCAATATCTCCTCATTAGTTATGTGATCTACCCATCTAATCTTCAGCATTCTTCTGTAGAATTTCGAAAGCTTTCATTCTCTTCTTGTTTAAACTATTTATCGTCCACGTTTCACTTCCATACATGGCCACACTCCATACAAATACTTTCCGAAACGATTTCCTGCCACTTAAATCTATACTAGATGTTAACAAATTTCTCTTCTTCAGAAACGCTTTCCTTGCCATTGCCAGTCTACATTTTATATCCTCTCTACTTCGACCATCATCAGTTATTTCGCTCCTCAAATAGCAATACTCATTTACTACTTGAAGCGTCTCATTTCCTAATCTAATTCCCGCAGCATCACCCGATTTAATTTGATTACATTCCATTATCCTCGTTTTGCTTTTGTTGATGTTCATCTTATATCCTCCTTTCAAGGCACTGTCCATTCCGTTCAGCTGTTCTTCCAGGTCCTTTGCTGTCTCTGACAGAATTACAATGTCATCGGCGAACCTCAATGTTTTTATTTCTTCTCCATGGATTTTAATACCTACTCCGAATTTTTCTTTTGTTTCCTTTACTGCTTGCTCAATATACAGATTGAATAACATCGGGGATAGGCTGCAACCCTGTCTTACTCCCTTCCCAACCAGTGCTTCCCTTTCATGCCCCTCGACTCTTATAACTGCCATCTGGTTTCTGTACAAATTGTAAATAGCCTTTCGCTCCCTGTACTTACACTTAAGGATGACCAATTCATGGACTGGGATTTCATAAAAGAGCCGTATGTGATTAGGGTGATTTAGGATTCATAGTGTTCCTAAGAACTGGAACTATAGCGGGAGCAGACTGCTCAAGATGTAACCTGAAACAACTGAATTAATTCAAGAAACTGTTCATTGACATAGTGAAGCAAGGACAAGTATTGGCAGTCATTTTCATCTTCGGTCTGGTGAACCGGGTTTTGACGGCTTTTGTCGTCAAACTCAACTCTTCCTTGGTATTTCCTTATCGTTTACGAGGAGACATCAAAAATAAAGTTACACAGGCCGTCCCACACGGAGACCATTGCGGAGCAAGAATGGCGCATTTTCAGAAGAGAGTCCATGTTCTTTGTTTCCTGCCGCGTTGCGGATAAAATGTGCATCACAATGAGGGGGTGAGATGGCGCGCGACTGGAAAAGTACTCCGAAGTTAGGTGTGTGGGACAGTGGGATTATTGTGTAAATTGCACATAGATTCCCCGTGAAATTTTGGGTGTAAGTGGACCAGATGCAATATCTTGTCGAATCGTAGTGAAATGGTGCCAACAATTCCACGAAGGCCTTACAGACGCGGACGGTAATGATCACGAAGAAAGGCCATCGATATTGAGCACAGAGGAAAAAATTCACGCAACCGAGGAACCGGTTCGCCGCAATACCAGATTTTTCATCGTCGAGGACGTTAGGACAGTGGTTCTCGAATGGCTCGAGGAACTGGACGATTAGTAGAATGTTCCTACCATTTTTTGCAGAGGCTTGGTAACTATGTTAACAATAGTGACATGTATTTGTGTCTCGTTTAAGTGCCCAGCTCATTCAATAAAAGTTACCTCGTCAGCCTTAATAATGTATAACTTACATTTGGAAGACCCCTGTAGTACGAGATAGGCGCCAGAAGAACATGGGTAGTGCGACTGAGACTTTTACAGTCTGCAAGTGTATGCAGAGACCAGTTTTTTTAGGCACAAGGAATGAATATGCGTGAAACTCACTGTGAATTACATAATCTGATATGACCAAAGCTTTTTAATCCAAAGGAAAAAATGTATGTGTCACGGTAGACGTTCCAAGCGTATGTACGATGCTAAAATTCCTTCTTGGTCCACTGGAAATTCGTGATACTGTGTAGCGAGAAGTTGTATTTTTTCTGAATGTCTAAAGATACAATATCACTAAAATGGTTCACTTTCGAAGGATTCGTATTCATGCTAGTTTTTGTGTCCTAGAATTTCCGTAATATCTTGGATACTGAAAGCGTTGTCAAACGAATGCTTAAAAGAACGAATGATTACACCATTTGTAATCTGTCCTGTTACCAAGAGGATGAAAAATTGTTTGTAAACAATACGACGGGAAAAGGCTCGCTACAATAGCGGCTGTACGTCGCATTTACTACATTTTCCTGCATTACATAGTCATGTACCCTTAATCAGTTGACTGAAATTGAATTATTGCAATTATTTTCATTGGTCTTTCCCCAGGTTTGTTTCGTTCCTTTCCGCTTTCTATGTTGTACTAATATTTTCGTCTCTCTATACCTTCTGCACCAAACGGCATCGGTGATCTCTTTTAGAGGCATTTGTCTCCAAACGTTAAGCTTTATCAAGAATACAAACAGCACAAAACGTGTGAAGTATTACGTAACCTTGAATACTGTAATCGCAGTACGTTAAGTATTCTGTAACGTCCAAAACATGTAATAAAGCTCCGAAACCAAAGAAACAAATTTTGAAAAAAATATCACCTAATCTCTTCGACAACAACACAGTTATTAAAGCATATTTTTACGCACTGTTGCCACACTTGCTTGGCAACGACATGATACGTAGTTTATAATTTAGTTCAACAGCATTGTTGACAGTCAACACTGTTCCTAAGAAAGAGCAATGGGGACGGCTGGAATACGCGTTGCCGGTGTGTGACGGGCTACTTTTCGTGTCCTTAGTGTTCCCTAGACATGCTCTGTATAGTAATTTCTCTTCCATTGCAGTAGCATGTGCTCTGTTTTGAAACTCCCCGACAGATCAAGACTGTGCGCCGGAACGCGACTCGAACCGGTGCATGTTTCACTTCTTATGTAGAGAGCTTTGAATGGAGGGCTCTATTTCAAGGCGTTAAGTGTCAGCTTAATCGGGCTGTAATAATGGTCTTAACAGCATCTTTATAACAATAAGTTGTAAACGTGAGCGTGGCAGTATGCTCTCCTCATAACGAAAATGAAACTGTGGCTTAGGCAGTATGGATCTGATGGAGGCTGCTTTTCGTTACCTTTAAATCAAGTGCATATTCGAAGGAATGGGTACTCCGTTGTAGTACCGATGATCCAGTTCAGCCTATCTATGAACTCGTAATATCTGGCATTGTATGACAACGGTCACGAAAGCTTTGCCGAACGAAAGTTTTCCTAATGTCGACGGTAGATCTCTCGTGGAGCGCAGGCCACTCGTGTTCGATGAGCAGATCCGAAATGCTCTCGCGCTTCCTAAACGAACCTTCGACCAAATGCGCCACTCTCTTCTGGAGCGTCTCTATATCCTCAGTTAATCTCATCTTGTACTTTACTTTTCGTGTCCACTGCGCGGTAAATCTTCCCTATGCAGTACTCTGTAGTTTTTTCAGCGTTGCCCTTTGGTAAAAGTAAGTCTTGCAAATTCGCTGCTTCGTCCAAGAGTGTGCAGCGAAGTATGTGGTGATGTGTTTAGATTTCCCCAATGCCGGCCGGTGTGGCCGTGCGGTCCTAGGCGCTTCAGTCTGGAACCGCTTGACCGCTACGGTCGCAGGTTCGAATCCTGCCTCGGGCATGGATGTGTGTGATGTCCTTAGGTTAGTTAGGTTTAAGTAGTTCTAAGTTCTAGGGGACTGATGACCTCAGATGTTAAGTCCCATAGTGCTCAGAGCCATTTGAACCAGCCATTTCCCCAACATTCGATTCGTTCATCCTCTAGATAACATTTCTTTAGGGTGTTTTTGCATTTGGAGAATGCTAATGTGAGACGGTTTGGTGTTGTGTAGGTGGGGGTCTGTGAGCTTGTGTGCCCCAGGAAATCTCTTTTAATTCGTCAGTAGGATTAACTTGTGTCTCGTGCTATGTATTTGGGCGTGTGGTCTCAGGTGCAACTGATAAAGCCTTCCTCACATGGAATGTGTTGGCTTACGTTAACGTAGAGCTGTACGAAATTTGTGATGGTACTTCCTGTTATTTCATGTTGAGGAGCTATTCCTCGCGCGAAACACAATATAAATTCTGTTATATTTCGACAACTCGCTACGAACCAATAAGAGGCATAACCCTCTTCGCGTCACTAGCAGAACTTGCGAGTCGCCATGTAGTATTTGTCGTTTTCACTTGAAGGCCATATTGGATCGGTTTTATTATAAATTACACCCTATGAATATATGCTGCTTCCAAGCACCATGATATGGAGGATCTCTCGAAAGTGCGTCCTTATCGGTGCTGTTTGCTGCAGTAAAATGAAGGGAAACGTCATACTGGCGGTTAAAAAATTTTGGTATTTAGTTATTTTCGTCGTGTACCTCTCGAAGATATGCCATTTTAAGGCAACAGCACATTGAAGATTCATCAAAAACGCATCGTTCTTGGCAAGACTTGTTATAATTAAATGTCAGTTAATAACGATTTCTCTGTTAAAGATTTCAGAAGACTGTAACATAAAATAGGTCGTTTTTTTGTAGAAGTTCAGTATAGCATAACTGGTAAGAATGCACAGGTACAAAACACTGTGTAGTAGGTTCGCGTCTTGCTGTTCCAAATTTTTTTTTTCACTTTCGCTTTTTCTAAAAGGTTATGAGACTTCCTTATTAAATTAATAGAAATATTTGTTTGTATTCAATGGGATGTAAATTTAAGGGCGCTCTCGCCTAGGAGCGAGTTTGTCCGATTTTATGAAGTTTCATAAGCTGATGTCCTTAGTAATTGGACATGGAATTTTCCGTTTAGTCGTATAAATTGTTCATGAATATTAATGTTTTTATTTATGTATACTACAGACAGAACAACATGGACAAGAGAGGAAATATGCATGGCAAATAGAGCTAACGTGGTAGGGCAGCTAGAAAATCTGAAAAGCGAAATGCAAAAGCTCGATCTAGATATAGTGGGGGTCAGTAAAACGATATGGAAAGAAGACCAGGGTTTCTGGCGAGATGAATTTAGGGTAATATCAACAACACCAGGAAATGTTATAACAGGAGTCGAATTCGTTATGAATAGGAAGATACTGCAGAGAGTGTGTTATTGTCAACAGTTCAGTGAAGGGTTGTTCTCATCAGAATCGACAGCAAACCAACAACGGCAACAATAGTTCAGGTATACATGGCGACGTCGGAAGCCGAAGATGAAAACACAGGAAGTATACAGTATAAGGATACTGAACGGGCAATGCAGTACGTAAAGGGAGATGAAAATTTAATAGTCATGGGGTCTGGAATGCTGTTGTAGAGGAAGGAGTAGAAGATAGGGTTACTGGAGAATGTGAACTTGGTACTGAGAATGAGAGAAGAGAGAGACTAATAGAGTTCTGCAATAAATTTCAGCTAGTAATAGCGAATAATCTAAGCAAGAATTACAAGAAGAGGAGGTGTACTTGGAAAAGGCCGAGGGATACGGGAAAATTTCAGTCAGATTACATCATGGTCAGGCAGAGATCCAGAAATCAGATACTGGAGCGTAAGGCTTACCCAGGAGCTGATACAGGCACAGACAACAATGTAGTAGTGATGAAGAGTAGGTTGAAGTTTAAGAGATCAGTCAGGAAGAGTCAATAATGAAGAGTAGGCTGAAGATTAAGGAATTAATCAGGAATAATCAATACGCAAAAAAGTGGGATACGCAACTACTAAGAAATGACGAGATACGCTTGAAGTTCTCTAAGGCCATAAATACTGCAATAAGGAATAGCTCAGTAGGCAGTACAGTTAAAGAGGAATGGTCATCTCCAAAAAGGGATATCATGGAAGTTGGAAAAAGAAACATAGGTAGAAAGAAGGTAACTGCGAAGAAACAATGGGTAACTGAAGAAATACTTCAGTTGATCGATGAAAGGAGAGAGACAGCAGATAGGTGGAAAGAGTATATTGAAATCTACGCTTGAGAGGGGGGGGGGGGGGGAGAAGGGGGAGATTTATCTAATGTGATAGAAGAAGAAAGAGGAGTCGATTTAGAAGAGATAGGGCATCCAATATTAGAATCAGAATTTAAAAGAGCTTTATAAGACTTAAGATCAATAAGGCAGAAGGGATAGGTAACATTCCATCAGAATTTCTAAAATCGTTGAAGAAAGTGGCAACAAAACGACTATTCACGTCTGTGTGTAGAATGTATGGGTCTGGCGATATACCATCTGATCTTCGGAAAAATATCATCCACACAATTTTGAAGACTGCCAGAGCTGACGAGTATGAGAATTTTTGCACAGTCAGTTTAACAGCTTATGCATCCAAGTTGCTGACAAGAATGGAAAAGAAAATTGAGGATGTGTTAGATGACCATCAGTTTGGGTTTAGGTAAAGGCACCAGAGAAGCAATTCTGATGTTGTGGTTGACAATGGAAGCAAGACTAAAGAAGAATCAAGACGCGTTCACAGGATTTGTCGACCTAGAAAAAACGTTCGACAATGTCAAATGGTGCAAGACGTTCGAAATTCTGAGAAAAATAGGGGTAAGCTATAGGGAGAGATGGGTAATATACAACATGTACGACAGCCAAGAGCGAATAATAGGAGTGGAAGACCAAGAACGGAGTGTTGTGATTAAAAAGGGTGTAAGACAGGGATGTATTCTTTCGTCCCTACTGTTCAATTTATACGTCGAAGAAGAAATGATGGAAATAAAAGAAAGGTTCGGGAGTGGAATTGAAATTTAAGGTGAAAGGATATCAATGATACGATTCAGTGATGAGATTGGTATTCTGAATGAAAGTGAAGAAGAATTACATGATCCGCCGAATGGAATGAACAGTCTTACGAGTACAGAATATGGATTGAGAGTAAATTGAAGAAAGACGAAACTAATGAGAAGGTAGCACAAATGAGAAAAGTATGAAACTTGACATCGGCATTGATGGTCACGAATTAGTTGAAGTCAAGGAATTCTGCTACCAAGGCAGCAAAATAACACATGACGGATGGGGCAAGGAGGACATCAAACGCAGACTAGCATTGGCAAAAAGGACATTCCTGACGAAGAGAAGTCTACTCGTCAAACATGGGCCGTAATTTGAGGATGATGTTTTTGAGAATGTACGTCTTGAGCACAGCATTGTATGGTGGTGAAACATGGACTGTGGGAAACAGGAACAGAAGAGTATTGAGATGTGGTGCTACAGTCGAACGTTAAAAATTAGTGCTACAGACGAACGTTGAAAATTAGTTGGACCGATAAGGTAAGAAGTGAGGAGGTTCTGCACAGAATCTGAGAGGAAGCAATATGTGGAAAACACTGACAAGGAGAAGGGATAGGGTGATAGGACATAAAAAAAGACGTAGGAATGTTACGCGCATCCACTTTCGTAAACAAACTGGCCTCTGGAGAGCGCTACAGTCGCAGGTGACGTTAACTTTCGCGTCCCATGTACGCGAGTCTCGTGAATTTAGATTTCCTGTCCGCGCCTCCGTCAACGTTAGGTCCTCGTCCTGTGTGAGGACAGCTTACAGGTTTACATGCCTTGAGGAACTCTTTCTTGATCTCAGACTTGGCATGAAAGCAGAATGGTTGCATCGCATATGTTTTGGGTCTTCTGTTTGCATCTTCCTCTCTTTCTCTGCGACGACTGCTCTTCTAACCTGAAGTGGTTTCATACTGCGAGGGCGTAAACAGCGGTCAGATGTCTGAAACATCGAGCTTGCTTGAGCTGATGCTTGTCGTACCGCCTGCAAACATAAGAGCCATAGCAGTAGCCCTTATTACCTCGGGGTGTGCCCCCTACTATGTAGCTGTTAGTTTCCTAAGCAGACAGTTGCAGACGTTAACTTTCCCCTTTAATTCAGAGTTGTGTTGTATGAAAGAAAGAGCACGATCCCATCTCACTCCCATATATTGGGATGGGGGTCACGCTCCAGGCTATGGTGCTCCATCTTTTATTATGCTTTGTCCTGGCGTGTTTATTGCGTAGGTGGAAACCTCAGATTTGAGTTTTGGCATTCTGTCCCAGACTGTTCTGGTAAGGATCCCAGACTGCCGAAGAATATTCAGTAATCAGTCGAATGAGTATCCTTCCTAGACGAATTTCCTTAGGATTCTTTCAATTGACTTCAGGCAAACATTCGCTTTTCCTGCAAGTAAATCCACTTTGTTTCTGCAAGGGAGTCTACGATCGTTGTTGTTTTCAGTGATTTATCGGCAGTAGTGTAATCGAGCTGTACGTTATCTCGGCGGCAATTCTTGGTTCCTGTACCAATCGTCGATCCTCTGTAAATCTTCCTGGATTTCGGTACAGTTTTCCTACAGTTTTATGGTGCAGCAAAGCTTCTACAGACAACATCATCGTTTCCGTACAGCCTTGCGGAGCTTTCGACGTTGGATAATGTTTCTAAGATATTCTAGATTTTCCTGTGGGCGAAAACGTTGATGCGGCATCTGGTGCGTGCCCGAGTGTGATAGTTCGCTACGGCCTAGAGGCGGAAGTCATGGCACGTGAGCGAGGAATGCCGCCGCGCCGCCAGCCCGTCGCCGTGTTAATTGCGGCGCGCGAGTCACATTCCGCCGCGGGTCGCCGCTTCGACGCCCCTGACCGCTGGCGGGCACCTTGCCCGAGCGCTCCGGCTACGTTCAACACTCTTACCCGCCGAAAGTTCCGTGCTCTCGCAGCAACTCAACAAACCTGTAAGATGCAGAGCCGGAGGTGAAAATAACAACAAGAAGTGATCAATAAGGATAGGAGCCGAGTGGTCTTAGGCGCTGCAGTCATGGGCTGTGCGGCTGGTCACGGCTGGGTTCGAGTCCTCCCTCGGGCATGGGTGTGTGTGTTTGTCTTTAGGATAATTTAGGTTAAGTAGGGTGTAAGCTTAGGGACTGATGACCTTAGCAGTTAAGTCCCATGAGATTTCACACACAGCTGAACATTTTTGAAGGATAGGAACGCAGTAAACAGTCGCAGTCCCTTTGGTTTTTCATTACCCTTGTATATCCAGAACTGAACTGTAAATAACCAACTTCAGTGGTAAATTACAACGAAATTACAGACTGAAAACTGATTTCCTTAAAACAAAATGTAAAACACCACTTTATCGGATAGAAATGATCCCTTTTAGTCAACGTATTATCTGAATTATACAGTCGTGGAAATCATTATAAAGGCAGGGCTCCTACGAAAGTGGGAGTACAATGTCTTTAGCATACTGTATCGAATTTATTGTGAAAGTAGTAGATCCATATAAGGCATAAACAGTCATGACAGAATTAAGTATTTTCTTTCAAGACATGAGCAACAGAATAAAGCTTTTGCATTTCCTGGGTGGAAATTAGTAGAAAAGCATTTACTGTCCTGTTGTGTTATTGCGTTGTTAGTACTTTGTCCAACCTTTGTTCTTCTGAATTAGCTCAAAAACTCTGTTTTCATATTGATTTTGTTTGCGCGTGTAGATGTTGCAGTGACATTCCGTCCTCTCTTCTCTCATCTTACTTCCACTGCGATAAACGTGACTTGCAAGTAACCTCCAAGGTTTGCTACGGGGTTCGTATCTGGGCTACGTGCAGGCCAGAGAAAGACATCGATATCATTATCTTGTTGAAACGTCAGACTTCCGTTCCCTAGGTCCCCATACGTTCTAATCAATGCTGTCTCTGGCATGTCAGTGTACTTGTTAGGGTTCATTGGAGTGTTCAGCCAAACAATGCGTGATTTATCTTTAACGCAGAAGGTTGCACAAATCATAACACTTCCGCCACCAAAATTTCTGCTCATTCTTACCAGCTGCTCTGTTCTCACATCATGCCAATAATACTGAATCCATCGGCAGCATTTAAATTAAAAGTCTTCTCGTCACTGAAGATCACTTTATCGCGTTGTGAAGTCCATGGCATATGTTTGTCAGATAAACCCCAGTCTAGCCTAGTTATATTTGGGTGTGTGAGCAGATTTCTGCAGCCGTTTCGTGAAAGCATTATGTTTGTCGTTTTACAAAATTTGTCATACTCATCTGGCAGTCACTGGTAACTGTAAATCAGCAACAAATTGAGGAGAATAACAGTTTATGGCTCTTACTTTGTGCAAAAGGGACCGTTTCGATGTTACAAATATTTTCTACTTAACTCATATTTTACATTTTGACCATATCGCGCGCCCAATCGGTGTGCTTAAACGGTTCAACTTCTTGGCGGTTTGGCAATTAAAGGATTTCCTTCTACGGTCCAGTTTTTTGACTTTTCATCTCATGATGAATGTTTTACAATTGGCATTGTTACAATCGTGGTTTATGTACACATCACGCACTGTCACTAATGGAGTCTGTGTCGTATCTACAGCAAAGGCGCATACGCACACATAACACCGGACAGAGCCGATTGACTTTATACCGAGTTCCACCCTCTACCACATGAATCGCGATGTCCTGTTATATACTGAACTATTGCCATCATATGTGATACCATTACATCATATGTGTTACCATTTGTATGCATTTGTCAGTATACTGGACCTAATTCTATTGCATGTACACTGTGTACAACTATTGCAGCTCACAATGTTAATTTTCGTGCAAATATCCATGCTGTTATACTAATTTCCACTACCGTAATCCAACGAACTCCCAGCAGTATGTGTCACCATATGACTACACAGTACAGGCAGAAGGACATTGATGTTGTTTACAAGTACTGTAGTCTCAGTTTTCCTCGTGAAGCGTAACGCCCTTTCTATATTCCGAAAGCCAACTAACTTAATTTCTTTCCGATGCAATAGTTTAAAGCCTATCTTCCATTAAATAAAACCTGCAAATATATATGCATATCAATACAAATACGTAAAGAAATGCCGATTTACAATCTGTTTTTTCATAAGTTTAGTGCTGAAGCGATCCACCAAATCGTACGCAAAACATTATTAATTGATTCGTACAGTTCTCCCCTACAGAACTGCTACATCACATTCGAAATAAAAATTATAAAATTTTTTGAAGACCGTCTTAGTGAAACATAGTTACATACCAACTGGGATTCGTCGAAAGCTAAAATCTAGCGGAGTCACTAGACTCATAGTGGTTAAATAATCAACTAAATAATTAATTAATTTGTATGAACCAGTTAATGATCGTTCACATAAGATTTGGTGCATCGTTTCACACCTAACACATGAATAAGCACGTTGTAAATCGGGTTTTCCTGATTTATTTCAAAGGTGATATCGAAATACACTTTCTGGTTTTACTTTAAAAAATGGGTTTTAAACTACTATATCCCAAAGAAACTTGGTTAGTTAGCTTTTGGAACATATGCAACGTTACACTACATGATGCAAATTGAGGCTGCTGTACTTGTTGTAAACAACCAGCTCAGTTTCCCTCTGCCTGTACACCTACAATGTCATGTAGTGACATGTAGTGTTGGGAGTTTCTTGGATTATAACTCACTCATATGATACATTGACTAAAATGGATCGTTTCTATAGGATGGCGTGCTTGTTCTGTAATTTTCTTGTATTTTAGCGCTCAAGATAGCTTTTTATAAGTGAAATCTGAATACGCAAAAATAATAAAAAACCAGTGGGACTGTAACTGATTGCTGTGTTCCTATCCTTCCTTAGAACTATAGGTGTTCGATGTGCATAATGGTTCCTTAAGGGATCAAAGTTGCTGAAGAAATGATCTGGATTCTTGACACAGTCAGCAGGTACAAAATTTTGTTTTTGACACTAAAAAGATCCTCTTCCGCAGCTGAATCATTTACAGCTCCTGTGGCGTCTTTTTTGAGTATGGGGACAAGTCAGTAAGTAAAGTCAATAGCATTTTTGCTCCATAGACTGACAGCATTGATTCAACAAACACGTGTCTTCCTCTCTCAGAGTAGGAATATCTAAGGAGTGAGCATTCAGATGTGCAAAATGGATTTTTTAGTTATCAACATACATTGCCTAAAACAGTCTCGCGATTATGGTGCGGCGCCACGCTTGTCCTTATGCGCACTGCATATTTTGGATGTCACTGATTTTGTCTCATAGGTATCTTAACAATTTGGATTCGATATCTAGAATGAACTTGGTTTGTAGCTTTCAAGAGAGAAATGCAAGGGCATTTAGATGGTTTGTGACAAGTGTCACAGTTCAGATGGAACTTTTTCTTTTTTTCTACAGGAGAAGAGAGGATATGCACAGCTTTGTAGCGAAATATATCGTATAGTTCAAACTTTGTTTTAATAGCTTATTTTACTGTGATATTGAGAAATGGCTTCCTAGTCCGCCAATCTGAATGCGTCCTGAAAAAGTTCGAATTTGGACCTATGACTTGCAGCACATTACCTGTTTATCACGCTACGAAATATTTTTAGGAACTAGATGCTTTTACTTTCTGATATAATCTTTTTAACCTTCCTTCATCTTTAGGGAAACTAAAATATTAATCTCACATAACCATTCATCAAGTCACAGGAACTTTATTGTAAAATAAGCACAATAGTTTGGAAAATTTAATAATACGAAGGAAATGACTCTGATTATCATGTAAATATGTCTTATCTACATGTGCTCATTGTTCGAAATGTGTACACTTTTAACAGTTGTTTGGTAACACACACACACACACACACACACACACACACACACACACACACACACACAGAGAGAGAGAGAGAGAGAGAGAGAGAGAGAGGGGGGGGGGGAGAGAGGGAGACTGAGAGACTGACTTCATAATTAATCAAGCATTCATCCCGTAAGAACAGCATGTCTCAGGAGACGAATGGTCAATAAGCAGAGACATGACAGGAACACTTATTTGAAGACATATGCCCTATTCCAAATGATTTCCGAGGTGGGACACTTTTAATAAGCATTTTTTGGGACTAATGACAATCTTTATTTAACATACTAAAATTCTATGTAATAGCCTGTTCACTAAGTTAAGGAATTCACTTTCACTTGTTCTTGATCCACAGTAATCGAATTCCAAAATATAGTATGTTAAGTAGTATTAACATTAAAAGAATGCCACTAACCCAAAAAACACCTGCACCCTGCGCAACGGAATTAAATGATCACTTTTTCGAAATCCAGTAACTGCTTCTCATTGTCACACATCAGTTTGAAATTTGGCCTACAACCTTCCTCTGTAAAGGTGCAAAAGGGTGGCGGCCTGCGACGTCACCCTTGGGTTCGACGACGCTACAAACAGCAAGATGTCGACACTTATGGAAAAAAGACCGGAGCTCAGAAGTTAATGTGACGTTAAAGTGGTTAATGATGTCACATTAGCATCAAATTTCATCATAATTCTGCCCAAAGTAACCGTGGACGTGCCACACGGTAGGAAGGTCGTTGGGCAGAATTATGATGAAATTTGATGCTAATGTGACATCATTAACCACTTTAACGTCACATGAACTTCTGAGCTCCGGTCTTTTTTCCATACGTGTCGACATCTTGCTGTTTGTAGCGTCGTCGAACCCAAGGGTGACGTCGCAGGCCGCCACCCTTTTGCACCTTTACAGAGAAAGGTTGTAGATGCCTTTGAGACAAATTTCAAACTTATTTGTCGCAATGGGAGACAATTAAGAGGTTTCGGAAAATGAATCTTTAATTCGATTGCGCAGTGTAAATTAGTTGTGTTATGTGTCGGAACCTTTCGGAATAGTGCTTATGTGCATGTGAAGCTTTTTGCTTGAAATGAGTGTTCCTGTTATATCCCTGAATCTTGACCATTCGTTCTGGTACACTCTGTAGTTGAGAAAAAGAAGATTGATCCTTCGGAGTTGTTGGTCACCAAATACGGAAAGCTGTACCGTACGGCTACAAGGAAAATTATTAAAAAAATCCTTAAGAAGGAACATAGCGGCAGCCTTTCCAACAAAGTATCAAATGTTTGATCATCAACGTGTAATAAAATCTGATATTCATTTATTTAGTTGAACATAAGTTTTCTTAATAAGTTATCACGAGTGAATTTTGGACGCTTCGTACACGAGTTTTTCATGCACCCTTTTTCCTTCTGCTTGAAAGAAAGTGGAGCAATTACTACAGCAGCGGTGTCTGACTCGTCCAGAATTTCGAGCCTAACTTAACAATTCACGTTTTTACTGAACAGTCTATTGAGAACATAAATAATATTGCACAGTATTGTTGTGCAATTCATAGGGGCGTTCAGTAAGTAATGCCGCACATTTCTTTCTGAAAGCAGGTAATTTTTATTCAAGATTCCAATACACCATATTATTCACCACTGTTTTGGGTACAAATCCTCTTTTTCAGCATGATCTCTGTTGAATGCGACGACCTGGGAGGGCCTCCTTGCCCGCATTGTATCACTCTACTTGTCAACGTCGGAGCCATGTCTTGGTACATTCTTCATTGGGCCAAAGAGATGGAAGTCGGAAGGTGCGAGAACCTGGCTGTGCGGTGGATGAGGAAGATCAGTCCAATGAAATTTTGCGATCTCGTCTCGGATGCGCAGACTTCTGTGATGCCTTGCGTTGTCATGAGGAAGGAGAAGTTCGTTTGCATTTTTGTGGCGACAAACATGCTGAAGTCTTTTCTTCAGTTTCCTGAGCGTAGCACAATACACATCAAAATTGATCGTTCCACCATGAGGGAGGACATCAAACAGAATAACCCCTTCACAGTCCAAGAAAACCGTCGCCATGACTTTACCGGCTGAGGGCGCGGCTTTGAACTTTTGTTTACGGAGGAGAGGTGGTGTGGCGTCAGTTCAAGGATTGCCGTTTTGTTTCCGGTTCGAAGTGATAAACCCATGACTCATCGTCTGTGACGATGATTGACAAGAATTGTTGCCATCAGCCTCGTAATTCCGCACATATGCTCCTTCGTTGCTGATTATACTCTTCTGTTAAGCGACGAGGAACTCAATGGGCAGACGCCTTTGAGTACCCCAACTGGTGGACGAGTGTGTCAGCACTACCAACAGAGACTTCCAGTTCAGTAGCGAGGTGTTTGATTGTGATCCGTCGATTACCATGAAAAAGAGTGCCCGCACGTTCCAACATTGGACGAGTCACAGCTTTGTGCGGCCGACCTTGCGATTATGGCAGACGCCTCGCCTAACGACTTACCGTGCTTTTGTTCAATGCCAGGTCTCCTTAGGCATACTCCAAGCGCTAGTGGATATCTGCGATGCTGTGGTTTTCCACCAAAAGAAACTCAGTGACAGCTCTCTGCTTGGAACACGCCTCTGTTACCGACGCCATTTTGAAGGCTAAAATAGCGCCGCTACCTATCGGAACTTCATGAAACTATAGGGTCTGAAGCGGGGATATTCCACGATGTCCCCCCAATAAATTCAGTATATTTTCAACCGAAACTGGCCGAGAAGATAAAAGTGTTCATTACTCATTGTCCGCCCCTCGTACAATATCTTGCGGCAAGATCACGATGCGCAGGAGATGTACCTCATTCGACCATAGCACTCTCTCGTCGCTAATGAAAATGGAAAGAAAGGACACAACTGAAGCAAAATGTAAATTAAATTTAGGCTGTTTCAAAAAGATTCCCCGATTTGACAACACTACATCTTGAACGTGAATGAAGGTAGAAACTTGGGCTAAATTTTAACTTAAAAGTCGAAACTAAAGTTTACCTTGGTGCAAATAACATGTTGCCAGTTGATGTGACTGCCTTTTCATGTTTGCCTAGTGCATATAGCTCTCTCGCTCGCCCTCTCCCTCATTCATCACCCATTGTGCGTCGAGTCAAGGTTTCGATAACACAGCAACAAAAGGCGATTTATGTTCTCCATTTCAACAGTTGCAGTTCACTTACAACTGTGCTCCGCGATTTTCCTTGACAAGGAAGCCGCACCGACTTGACACCACCGATTTCTCCAAATTTATGGTATGTGGAGGTCTTGGCCAGGAATGAAAATAGCGGGAGTGGGAGCTCCAGATGGCCAAGCGTTTAGAAAGAAAAAGTGGAATTGAGCGTTTGGCGTCATTGGCCGAGAGGCCCCTTACGGGGCAGGTCCGGCCGCCTTGGTGCAAGTCTTATTACATTCGACGCCACATTGGGCGACCTGCGCGCCGGATGTGGATGAAATGATGATGAAGACAACACAACACCCAATCCCCGAGCGGAGAAAATCCCCGACCGAGCCGGGAATCGAACCTGGTCACCTTAGAACGGCAGTCCGTCACGCTGACCATTCAGCTGTCGGGGCGGACATTGCTTAGAAGAAATAGCATTTTTGGCGCGGGTAGGGCGAGGCATGAACCTTTTGAGCTAGCATACGCTCGAGGCACCGGTTGGCACAGCGGATATAGTACGTAACGGTAAACCGAAGGTCGTGCGGTTGAATCTGTATGTGGAAACTTTTTTCCACTTTCAATTTTTACGTTACTTACACTGCAAGTAAACTGAAATAATTTTCAATATATTTTATTTGTTAATATTTTCATAAAAAGCATGAAAAGAAAAGGCAAAGGATAACTTGGGATTGGAAGTAAATTCTCTAGGCCATAAGGCGTACACGAGAACTTCCTATATAAAATTAGATACTTCTGTTATTTTAAAGTTGATGATATACACGTGCTGGGAAGAGATTCATCGTAAAAACAGGGGAAGCAGTAATTTTCTCGGCCTCTTCCACACGTTATGAACGACGCTGTCTTACATTTGGGTCAAAATGGCTCTGAGCACTATGAGACTAAACATCTGAGGTCATCAGTTCCCTAGAACGTAGAAGTACTTAAACCTAACTAACCTAAGGACATCACACACATCCATGCCCGAGGCAGGACTCGAACCTGCGACCGTAGCGGTCGCGCGGTTCCGGATTGAAGAGCCTAGAACCGCTCGGTCACAGCGGTCGGCTGTCTTACAATTACATATTTCATTCATAGTTCCTATAGAGAAACAAACTTGGTTTATATTCATAAATGGCTCTCCTTCTTCTCACAATATGAGAGAAAACTAGACGTAACGCATCAGTTTGTCCATTAATGGCGATGATAGCTTGTGATGTCAAGTGGAAGGGATTTTGATGCAGCCTTGTCGGAATGTGATTTAGTTTCCTCTCTTGATGAAATAAGAGTAATTTCGAAGCTTTTTGATCAGATTCCTTACATGACTATAAAAATAGACATCGCACGGTTGCACTAGTGGAGTGCCTTTGGGGATAATCATTTTAATACCGCGCGATGGCAATCCATCTTCATCTTGAAAAATCTTGTCGTACAATTGTGGATTTGTTGTTCCTTCCGTTTTAAGCAAATAATAATAGCTGCGATATAATGACCATTATTTTGGTTCATTTGTATAAGTAACGAACAAATTGAAAATAAAAATGTTTCCACTTGATTACTCGACACCACGCGTGAGGATTACCGTTCTGTAGTCATTCCGCTGCGCTGCTTGGAAACTGCGCTAACACGAATGGCTCATGATTCCCACGATCCATGCCAAAATGCTATTCTTCTAAACGTTTGGCCATCTGGAGCTCGCACTTCTCTCTCTCTCATTTCTGGCCAAGGCCTGTACACACCATAACGTTGCGAGGGCACGGCCTCCACGGTTGATCAGCCGCACTGAACCTTGTCCGCGTTCTCATGGTATGTCATTTTTTGCGGTGGGCGCTCTGAACGACTCCGTCTGTGTGCCTCCACTATTAGCGACTTTGGGTGAAATGCGACGTAGCGCAGCAAGAGCAGTAACTCCAGACATGCTCGCAAAAGTGTAGGACGCGTCGTACTACCATCTGGATGTTTCTCGTGCTTATGAGCGGGCAAGCAAAAGTTACACCGTTTTAACTAGTTGTTTTGAAAAGTAAAAGTTTATAGTCATATGTGTAATTTAAAATTTACCCCAAGCCTTCTCTTCGTTAATGTAGAAGATATAATAGTCTCGTAAATTCTAATTCATCCTTTTGAAACACACTGCATATTAAAATTTGTAGCATACTAAAAGACGGAATGTATTAACTTCTTAGTTTACAATAAATTTTGACATTGCTTGCGACTGCACAAACGTTAGGAGCACCAGTACAAGAATTCGTCTTCTTCTTCTGCCACTACGCTTAGTGTGTGTGTGTGTGTGTGTGTGTGTGTGTGTGTGTGTGTGTGTGTGTGTTTTCAAATGGCTCTGAGCATTATGGGACTTAACATCTGTGGTCATAGGTCCCCTAGAACTTAGAACTACTTAAACCTAACTAACCTAAGGACATCACACACATCCATGCCCGAGGCAGGATTCGAACCTGCGACCGTAGCAGTCGCGCGGTTCCGGACTGAGCGCCTAGAACCGCGAGACCACCGCGGCCGGCATGTGTGTGTGTGTGTGTGTGTGTGTGTGTGTGTGTGTGTGTGTGTGTGTCTGTACGCGCGCGTCGTTTAGGGGCGCTCAATGCGGAGGTTGTGAGTGCCCATACGAAGATTAGTAGAAATGAATGTGCCTAAAACGTACAAAATGAAACAAAAAGAAGTCTGAGACGAAATCACGCTCATCCCCTCCCAATCTCACCCATGGCCACCCGCACAATAACAGTAGCTCACACCTTGTAATGCAGCGTAAAAAATGGACAGGTGTTCTAAACCTGTCAATTAAAGCCCAAGTAAGCCAAGAGGAAAACTAAAATAGATACACACTGGCTGATCACTTACAAAAAACGCGGATGAACCAGGCATCCTGAAAACGCATTACATTTGTGCCCTAGGGCCTGTTCTGGTCACCATCTCTCTCTCTGTCTTCCCACACTTCTCTTGTCCCATGGCTTGTAATCTGTTGCTAGTTTAGGAAGTCTTTGTGGCGACATACGAAGTACATGTCCTCGCAATGACAACGATTATGCGATTATGTGACGCTGCACGACTACTACTGCCAGAGCAAGCGGTCCACGGGTCGGCTGGGGTGAGACTGGGGAGGGATTGTGGCTGTGGAAGGGGATGGGGAGAATGGTAGAGGAACTGTTTCATTTATTTTTTTTCATTTAGGTATGTTTTAGACCTGACACTTTGGACATCCACGGTCGGCGAGACAGCTAAGAGTGAGGCCGCATTGTGATAGAACATGGGCGGTGAACGTGGCGAATAACTTTTTCAAGGTCTTGTCTGAAAGGAGCGGCGGCGTGGTCGTTTTTGGGCGCGGGGCTAGTGCCCCCTGAAAGGAACACAATCTGCCAGGCGAGTGTGGCAAATCCGAGCCTATTGACGTTTCTTCTGGGTCAGCGCGGGCAGCCAGCAGCCGGCCGTCGACCCCGCGCCGCCGCGCCCTTCTTGCGCGTAAATAAATGCACCTGCCGTCCACTCGGCGGCTGCACTGCGCCTCACACCGCCGAAGGGCGGACCATCTGCCCAACAGCGCTAGCAAACAGTGCTGAGCAACGAGAGTGAACGGATGTCGCTGCTCATTTTTGGGAGCGTGCACGTCGCCGCAGACGGTGAATTTAATCTCCGGTCTTATACAGTTGCGACTGCAGGTCTTATTGCCATATAGTGGCGCTACTACCAAGCAAGTGCCAGGACACGTCATCGTTCTCTCTCACTCAAGATCGGCTCTTAACCTATTTCAACACTTGTGCTTATGAAGGGGACACAGCAGTCAAAGAAAGATAAACTTGACCGAAGATAGTAAACGTTAGAAACGCTGGCCAGACAGGCAATTCGTGAAGGAACAGGAGTCCACAGAGACGTCCCAACTACAGATTATATCGGTGCAACATATACTCGTTACCACTGCGTCGTCAGTACGACGGCAAGCCACGCTAACGACAGTTCATGCGAACGATTGCAACAGGTTAGCTTCATATATGGGCACATCAAGAAACACATCGATCATACTGGCCGGGCTACTTTTTCCCCACGTACATGTGGGAACGAGGATGATGCCAACTATCTTCGTTTTGCCTGTCCGCAACATTTCGTCTTGATCAATGCTATACTAAGAGACTTCGTGAAACGGCACTGATTGTTACCAACTTACATACAAACATTACTCTATATCGCTGAAGATAGGCTAAGGATGAAAGATATGATCGAATTCTTTACCATATAATGGCCTTGGTACCGTCGGAACACTAAACGGTAATCTTCCTTCCCTTGTTCCTGTCTACGAATATATGACGCGACGTTCAATCTTATTTCTTGAGAAGCATCGGCCCTGCCATAAATTCGCATTCTTCTCTTAGAATAGTTTCGTCTGTACAAAGATCTATGTAAATAAATGGTGATGCACGGTAAAGAGACAGATCCAATGATTCACGGATATTTTACACTACTGGCCATTAAAATTGCTACACCACGAAGATGACGTGCTACAGACGCGAAATTTAACCGACAGGAAGAAGATGCTGTGATATGTAAATGATTAGCTTTTCAGAGCATTAACACAAGGCTGGCGCCGGTGGCGACACCTACAACGTGCGGACATGAAGAAAGTTTCCAACCGATTTCTCGTACACAAACAGCAGTTGACCGGCGTTGCCTGGTGAAACTTTGTTGTGATGCCTCGTGTATGGAGGATTGTAGCCTATCACGATTGCGGTATACCGTATCGCTACATTGCTGCTCGCGTTGGTCGAGATCCAATGACTGTTAGCAGAATATGGACTCGGTGGGTGCAGGAGGGTAATACGGAACTCCGTGCTGGATCCCAACGTCCTCGTATCACTAGCAGTCGAGATGACAGGCATCTTATTCGCATGGCTGTAACGGGTCGTGCAGCCACGTCTCGATCCCTGCGTCAGCAGATGGGGACCTTTGCAAGACAACAACCATCTGCACGAACAGTTCGACGACGTTTGCAGCAGCATGGACTATCATCTCGGAGACCATGGCTGTGGTTACCCTTGACGCTGCATCACAGACAGGAGCGCCTGCGATGGTGTAGTCAACGACGAACCTGGGTGCACGAATGGCGAAACGTCATTTTTTCGGATGAATCCAGGTTCTGTTTACAGCATCATGATGGTCGCATCCGTATTTGGCGACATCGCGGTGAATGCACATTGGAAGCGTGTATTCGTCATCGCCATACTGGCGTATGACCCGGTGTGGTGGTATGGGGTGCCATTGGTTACACGTCTCGGTCACCTCTTGTCCGCATTGACGGCACTTTGAACAGTGGACGTTACATTTCAGATGTGTTACGACCCGTGGCTCTACCCTTCATTCGATCCCTGCGAAACCCTACATTTCAACAGGATAATGGACGACCGCATGTTGCAGATCCTGTACGGGCCATTCTGGATACAGAAAATGTTCGACTGCTGCCCTGGGCAGATCTCTCACCAATTGAAAACGTCTGGTCAACGGTGGCCGAGCAACAGGCTCGTCACAATACGCCAGTCACTACTCTTGATGAACTGTGGTATCGTGTTGAAGCTGCATGGGCAGCTGTACCTGTACACGCCATCCAAGCTCTGTTTGACTCAATGGCCAGGCGTATCAAGGCCGTTATTACGGCCAGAGGTGGTTGTTCTGGGTACTGATTTCTCAGGATCTATGCACCCAAATTGTGTGAAAATATAATCACATGCCAGTTCTAGTATAATATATTTGTCCAATGAATACCCGTTTATCATCTGCATTTCTTCTTGGTGTAGCAATTTTAATGGCCAGTAGTGTACATTCCGTTTCTTTTTTCACACTATCGTATGGCAAGGTTGGGTAATGATAATAACTTTCGTGAGGCTCAATGGCCTGGACGGCACTTCGACGACTTGCGTGTCCGTAACCTATCACAGTTATTGAACAGGGAAGGGATACTTACAAGTTAGCATGGAATCCAAGCCACGTGTCTCTTCTGGAGAATCTCAGCGTCACCGAGAGGGGATGGCTAAGCTAAAAAGTAGACTGATAATTTTCGTGTTCTGGTCGAGGTTCGATCCCGTGACCTTTCTGTCGCCAGGCTCACAGCTTTTCCCGATGTGTTTCTTCGTTGTGTGTTCCAGAGTGGTTCTGTGGGGACGTTTTCAAGCGCAATCGATGAGAACTTTACTCACCTTTTTAAACTGGAGAAGGCGAGGTTCCCTGACTGTATACACTGTGCTACCACTAGGCCCTCTATAAGGTTGGCTTAAACATATCAGTATGAGAGTATCACGCGGAGAGTTTGAAAATAAGGCTCTTTTGTTAATTAATTTTTCTTATAATAAAATGACATCATATACACTTATTGATGGATATCATCAAAATTTGATAACAAGGCCATTAGAAATTCTAAACCTCTATGAAATGCGAAAATAATTTTTTTAGTTCTTGTATCTCTTGTATTACAGAAATTTTATCTGGAGAAAAGGACAGGTGCAAAATTCCATACTGAACTGATGAGTTAGTAGATAATCTATGTATGCAACAACTAGGCAGATAAATAATATAAAGCGTGGTACGCGGTAATCCTCAATCTGTTCCACATACATAAATTTTCTCTCTTTGAGATGTGGTAAATATGAAACAAGCGGGTAAGAAATTACATACAATTCAAATACAGGGTAAAGTATCTGAATTCAACATTAGTTTCTTTCATGTCCTCGGAATAGGAAACTATAGTCAACCACTCACATGACGCTCCATTATTCACGCACCGCCCTTAATTCTGTCCGAGCGACTTCGGTGAGGTAGTGTTGTAAAGCTATCCCAGGAGAAACGGGACCTGTTTCTGCGGTCAAGGTTTATGACCGTACCGAACGAACTGAAGGGAATGCACGCTTAAATTCATTTTACCGCTGAGGGGTACGGCTGATCTCACGGCTACACGCTCTTTAACGTATGTGATAACTTAAGATGACGCTTCCTTGAAATGAAACATACTACATTTATTTATGATCACTGGAAAAGGAAAGTTCGAATTTGAGGCCCTGTCGATGACGTCTGTGGAGACGGAACTCACGCTCAAAAATATCGGAAGAACAATAGGATTGGGCAGCAGACGTTCCGTGTTGCTACTGGCTGAGGCTGTGACATCAGTTAGGAACAACTTCTGCGTCGGGAAGTGCGTTATAGCATGCGGGCCACGCGTTTATGTAATGTATTTGTGGTATGTTCTAGTTTCCACTTAAGTGCAAATGGCTTAACATATGAGTCCATCAGTCCCGTAGACTTAGAACTACTTAAACCTAACTAACCTAAGGACATCACACACATCCATGCCCGAGGCAGAATTCGAACCTGCGACCGTAGCAGCAGTGCGGTTCCGGACTGAAGCGCCTAGAACCGCTCGGCCACAGCGGTCAGCTCTACTTAAATAATAGAAGGTAAATTGCAATCTGCTACTCCTAGCATGTAACGGCTACATTCTGTAACTTATCCAGATTTTTAACAGACGCCGCCAATGTAAAAGAAATTCAAGCATCTATCGAATCGAAACAGCCAAATAAATAAATAAATGTATAGGTAGTCTGTTTTTGCAGTATTCTGTCAAAGTAAATGGTCGAAATCAGGATATCATTTTATAAGTTGGCTCTGAGAAAAGTTTTAATGAGTAAACAAAATCTATATAACGCTTCATTTTCTTTTTGTATTCATCACAAGTTTTAAAGAACTTCGCGCTAACTGTTGGACGCTGACGTTTTCACTCAAGAAATCACACAAGTGCTTTATTCGTAGAAACCTTCTGAATTAGCTATGATAACGAAAATTTCTTCAAAATATCTGGCTGGCAATAGAAACAGCGGTTTATCAAGTAACGTAAGGTTGACACTGCAAGCAGAGAACGTGCGAGTTTTTCCATGAGAAAATTATAACTTTTCTGCAAAACGCCGCGCAAATCAATCGATTTGGAGATGTTCTCTTTTACCCACCCAACACCTTTTGATCCCGTAACGAACTTCTGATGTGGTTGGCTAAAAATATGTTACCCAGTATTCCATTACTTTTAAGATACACGAGAGTGCTTTTTTATTAATTTACTTCATCGTGCAGACCTCATTTCGTTGATGACAACTGACTTCACAGATCCTTATTACGCGTTCGGAATCTTATGCAAAATGTTTTTCAGATGAGCATTTTTCCTCCGTAATGTCACTACGGAATTCTGTAAACTGGCTTTATTTGAATCATGAAAAACAAATTCCCCTGTAATTGTACAATTATCAGAACTCTTCTTCTGTGGGGAAGCTTTTAAAGCTCTATGCTTCTTCTGTGGATCTCACGTTTGTTAAAATGCACCTTATTTTCTTCCGTTCACGTGGTATACTATAGTGGCGCCACTGCTATAAGGCAAAATACGCGACAGTATTATATCCTTCTTAAACACTCGCTTCCGCGATAAATCAGCAGTTTCCAACGCAAGTCTCTAACGTAAATCTTTTCTTTTAAATGACGAGATCATATTCTAGCATTTGTAACATTCACAACGCCTTTCCTACAGCATTTCGACAGCCAAATATTTAGCATACATGCGTCACCAAGGAAAGCATGAAACACTACTTCAGCTCCTTTACAGCCGAAACAGCACAATCTAACATTGCTTGCACACACAAAACATTATCACTTTCAAATCACTCACTACACAAAAGTAACTAAGCAAAAACGACAACATTGACGGAATCAGCGACAACACTCATGGAATCACGCAGCATTCAACACAAATCCGGGCGCAAAGTGTTCTTCTCTGACGTCATGCGCACAACAGCAGAAACGCGTTTGCTTCTGCGCAGCGTTTACTGCGCCCCTCTGATATTCAGTTTGAAAAGGATTGGAAAGGAAGTCATCTTCGAAGAAGTGAATGAAATGGGGCACATCACTACAATCTACCGACCATGGCTATGGAGAAGGCTACACGTTCCTAACAATATGAATTAACGTCTCATTTGGGAGAATGTAACTTCAGCATTACGTGCATTCATTTTAATAACACGTTGTGAGGACAGCTTTATAAAGTTTGCCTAGGGACGTATAAAAGACACTTTACACTTCAGTAAACTGATAAACGTCATTAGTTTTTAGCGGCATCGCTAGCCGCTAGTTAAGAAGTGAAAGCGTAATTCTTTGTCGGAGAGCAACGGATGTAGAACGGCCGTACTTTGGTTCAGCATCATGTTTTATTGACGTGGAACGTGTGCTGGGCCTTCGTATTCACCTGTGCGGGGCGGGGTGGCCTTCGTGGCAATAACAGGAAGAGTGCGGCCTCCACGTCACCCCGGTTAACGGTATTTCTTCTCTGCTGAAGCTTTATAAATCTTCCTTAGCCTCGAACTCGTTCAAAACTATAATATCCTTGATTCTCCGCTTTCCATAAGAAATAATACGACCTTTCTAGAAGATACATTGCTTGGCAGAAAAAGGGGGGGGGGGGGGGGGACGGGGACCTGATGAAACTAAACAGGTTGAGAGGGTGTGTAATTTTATTTCAGACATTAAAAATTTGCGTCAAATTTACAAAGAACTTGTCAGTATGAACCCACTTACCAGTATGACGAAGCATCCTATCCGACTGGATGCATGCACCGATTCATTGGGAAGGGTGTCAAAAACTCATTGTGTCCTGTCCTAAGGCAAGATGGCCCACGACTGTTGTAACTGGTCCTTGACATCCTGGATATTGGCACTGGGATCGAGTTACAGTCAGAGCTGGTCCCACACACGTTCTACTGGGGACAGATCTGAGGATCTTGCTGACCACTGGACGACCTCGACGTCACGCAAACAGTTCTTAGAGATACGTGCCTTGTGTAGACCAGCCTTGTCCTGTCGAAAAATGCCACCACGATACTCGATACTGTCGCATAAAATAAAACACCTGAGAACACAGGTTGGCCGTAACGTATTGTTGTGCTGTCAAGAGTTCCGTCAGTCACTAGCAGCCGTGACCTGAAGTCATATTCAAAGGCTTCCCACACCATGAAGCCAGGAATAAAATGTAAGTTCAGGCTTTATATAGGCTGCTAATTCTCTGATGCGCTGTGCTACCGTGTTTTGATGATTTTTCACCTAACATACATTTTACCATCTTCGTAGCGAAGGTTTCTATACTATTTTCTGCAGCTGAGTAGGTTTCGTCGAGCTTTCTGATAGCTGACTTTTGGTTAGTTGCTGCAGGTAGCGACTTTCAATTAAAATGATCTTCTATGTACGTGAATTACGTAATGCGTGTGCGAGTATTGGTTGTGACGCAGGAACGACAACATACAAATGTTTCAGTCTGGCCGTGAATCGTGCGTGGACAGCCAAAGCGATTAAGGCGACCTCTCGCGTAAAACGAGAAATGCGGGTTCGAGTTCCGCTCCGGCACAAATTTTCGTTGTCGTCATTCCCTAATGCCGCTGATGGTTGTTCGTATTAGCCGCGCGGGATTAGCCGAGCGGTCTGGGCCGCCGCAGTCATGGAGTGTGCGGCTCGTCCCGGCGTAGGTTCGAGTCCTCCCTCGGGCATGGGTGTGTGTGTTTGTCCTTAGGATAATTTAGGGTAAGTAGTGTGTAAGCTTAGGGACTGATGACCTTAGCAGTTAAGTCCCATAAGATTTCACACACATTTGAACATTTGTTGTTCGTATTCGCAACTCTGAAAACATTTCCTGTAACAAATGGTTCCTTACGTTGATAATGTTGTTAAACCAAATAATCTCTTTCATATAATTCGCTTAAAAATGTAGGAACGGCAGTGGTAGGGATAGGAAGAGGGCGGGGGCTGTTTAGATGTCACAACGTTCAGTGGACAGAAACATTCCTACCGCCCCCCCCCCCCCTCTCTCTCTCTCTCTCTTTTGTTAGAATTAAAACTGTTGATTTATGTAACACACATGCACTCTTCTTTATATCTGTATATTAAAGCTGCATCTTGGCGTAGGTGCAGGTGTGCCATGTGAGACAGACAATTACTGCGGTTTCAGACGTCTGCTACAGTCACGCCTTGTGCAATCGTTCGCTCATTTTTGAGTTTGCTGTCTGCGTGGTTGTCTCCGATAAACACAGCCTTATTCGTTGTGGATGAAGCGTTCGTACTGACTATCCAAATTAATAAGTTCAAAAATGTTCAAATGGCTCTGAGCACTATGGGACTTAACGTCTGTGGTCATCAGTCCCCTTGAACTTAGAACTACTTAAACCTAACTAAACTAAGGACATCACACACATCCATGCCCGAGGCAGGATTCGAACCTGCGACCGTAGCGGTCACGCGGTTCCAGACTGAAGCGCCTAGAACCGCACGGCCACACAGGCCGGCAATTAATAAGTGGAAGTGAGAGTAATTTGGTATTCTATGTTTTAAATTTCGTAGAAGCGTTAATTTTTATAGTTTTAAACTATTTTTTTAATGTTATGAAAAAAGGCACTTAAGTTTCGCGTAACCCTTTGGTGATCTCCACAGAACTCCAGGGTTCCACGGATCACAGTTTAACAAAACTGGTCTACTGTAACTAGGGACTGCTGAAAAACCGACACATATCCGATGCTTAGGTATAAGATTTTAATTAAAGTTACACAATTATTTTTTTGCACTGAAATCCTCGCGCTCCAAAATGGAAATGGGATGCGCCATTTTGTTTTGGCTCATCTGACAACGGTAGTGGGATGCGAGGATTTCGGTATGTTCCAAACAAAACAAAAAATTAATTACTTATTTTTAGGGAGGAAAATTAAAACTGTATGAGTACTTCTTGCGTTCTATGATAGCCTCTAACGGCTCTCTTCTGATAGTGAGAGGTTCAGCCAGTGTTAGACTACAACCACCGACAGCCATTTGCCTTTCGCCGACGGATTAAGACTTTTCATAGACTTCTCCATGTATTACGACCTTCAGCAATACGCGTTCATATTTTTCCTGCAAGTTTTATAACCTCGTATGCGCACTTTTCAGTAACTCATCGTCCACTTCTTTTCTTATCTCTTGGAATCTTTCAGAATCCATACTGCATCCATCTATCATCTGTTCGCCTCACACCTTATGCCGTCCACTTCCAGTTCATTTTTCTTATGCACATAAATGCGTCTTTCAGTCCAGTTTATTACCCGACCCATATGCTCTTCGTCTTTCCTAGTACTCCGCAGCGTGCATTTCTCCATCGCCCATTCACAAACCTTCAGTTTTGAATGTTTTTCGCTTTAAAAATAATGTCTTACTGCCTTGAGTCGAAACTAGTAACAGATACACTCAACAAATTTTCATTCATTTCAAGGACTCCTGTCTATACACTGATGAGCCAAAGCATTATGACCACCTCCTTACATTATGACCACCTGCTTAAAAACTAGTTCGTCCGTCTTTGGAACGAAATAAATCACTGGTTCAGCGTATCCGGGATCCGACAGTTCGGTAGCAGGTTTGTTGAGGTATGTGGCAATAGATATCTACGCGCAAGTCATATAATATGCGTAAATAACATGCGGCAGATGTGCATACGCGGTGATGGCGCCCGATAACGAACAAGATGGGTTCCACAAGACTTTCATCAAGCGAATTTTGTCGTCGATACATGCAAGTGAGTTCACGATAATGATCTTCAAACCATTGTAGCTCGGTTCTGGCTCAGAGACACGGACAATTATACTGCCGAAAAATGACATCGCCGTTGGGGAAGACATCAAGTTTGAAGAGATGCAGCTGGTTTGCAGCTGCCAGCGAGTACTAACACAGGTTCCATACAAGCACAGTAAAATATCTCTCATAGCATAATACTGCTCCCACCAACCTGCGTCCGTGGCGCGCTGCACGTTTCGAGCCGCTGTGCATCTAGATGACGGCGTTTGTGGAGACGACCACTGGCCCAGTGTAGCAAAAATGTTATTCACGCAAAGAGCCGACAGGTTTCCATGGATCGACGGTCGAATCCCGATCGTCCAGTGCCCACTGCAGTCGTAATTGACGATGTCATTGGGTCACCATGCGAACACATAGGGGTGTCCTGTTGCGGATCTCCATGTTCAACAATGTACGACGAACGGTGTGCTCTGAAACACTTGTGCGTGCACCCGCATTGTGCTCTTTCAGCGGACATGGCACAGATCATCCATCCTGCCTTACAAAGCAGACAAGCCTGCGTGTCCCAAGCTGCGTGGACGTCCAATCATTGGGCGCCTAGTGGTAGTTTCACTGTCCCTCTACCTCTTTCCGTGTATGCTCACGACAGGAACACGTAAACATTCGACTAGCTTCGCCGTTTTAAAGATACTCGTTCGCAGGCCCGGGGTAATAATAACCTGCCCTTTGTCAAAGTCGCTTAAGTCAATGGATTCCCCTATTTGCAGCCCATACCTTCTATAGGGTGATCCTTCGTCCGTCTCTGATCTGCTTACGTACTTCTATACATATTTCTTTGCCACAAGGCCACCAAACAGCATCCAACGTCGCGGTGGGCAGTAGCCATAATGTTTTGATTTATTATTTTATGTCCTATGCTTCCCAAATAATCGCTGTGAATTGCACTAGCCTTGTCCGCTGCTCGTGGTCGTGCGGTTGCGTTCTCGCTTCCCGTGCCCTGGTTCCCGGGTTCGATTCCCAGCGGTGTCAGGGATTTTCTCTGCCTCATGATGACTGGGTGTTGTGTGATGTCCTTAGGTTAGCTAGGTTTATGTAGTTCTAAGTTCTAGGGGACTGATGACCATAGCTGTTAAGTCCCATAGTACTCAGAGCCATTTGAACCATTTTGCACTAGCCTCAAGGAGTCGTGTACGTATTCCAGCGTTAATTATTAAAATGTCTATTTTGTTTGGTTTGATTTTGTCTTATCAAAAAGAATTTCGTGCCTACTTTCAAACTTACTGTCTCAAACATTTATCTGTACTTGAAGCTACTAGCGCAAAACAAACGAGGTTGAAATTTGTTCCGTTTCTCCAGTTCAGGAATCTAAAACCATCCTTTAGGGCTGCTGAAGATGACGTCGGCGAATTAAATCTCTTTCCCTGGCTCCTCTCTCAGTTCTAAATTATCCTCTGTCGAACGAATTACAATGGAAGCAGCGGCATTGCTGTGTATACCCTTCACCATATAGCATACAATAACGGCAGAGACTATAAAATAGATAATCATAATGTATCAGTAATAAGTATAATAATGGCTGCTAGCTTGGGCTGTTAAGGTTGACACTAATTTCGAGAAGTATCGGAGGAATGATATCTATCTTCTTCGAAAGATCTCGCGATTCGTTTCTTGATCAAACCATATTTGTCCCGAGTCACACACCTTTGAAAAAGAAATGCGTGCTCTTTTGAATTGTTTCTTAACTGATTCGCTGCTACTCGCGACAACTGATTTGAATGAAAAAGACATTGTACGAGTCAGTCGTTTCTTCGTAGCAACAGTCCTAAAGAGGATGTAGTAGAACTCAAACAAAACAACTAAAACAGTGGTTGGGACGTGGGGAATTGCCCTTTAAGGGGTAAAATGAAATTTTCTAAGGGGTAGAAACAACATGGTTCTATTGTATTTCGGTCAGAAACTAAATTACTTTGAAAAGAACATTACTATTATTATTACATCATATGACTATAACACTGATTACACAGTTACCAATAATTACATTTCTTCAAATAGTAGAGTTAACGAGTGATACAATGTGGTGGAGGTTACCGATTGTGAAAGGAATGTATGAACATGTTCCACACGAAATTCACACACTACACACGTACTTTCTACTTCGTGCCATACGTCGATGACAGTAAAATTGAGAGATAAACGTCACAAATTATTAGATAACTCATCAAAATGCCTTCACGAAATTGTACGTATTTCCCGCAGGTGACCACAGATTGCTTTGTTATCTACTCTGCAACAGTTAAACGAACTGATTGATACCAAAACACTGTAGTAACTATGTAATATGTTCTACTTTGGTGTTGGGCTCACACAGTGTTATTATTATTACCACTATCATTAGTGGTAGTGATCAGTGGATGCATTAGCAGCCTGAAATATCCCAATTTCTGCCAGTTCACAAGTAAGGAGTCCAACAGTCACGTAATTTACAAACGGAAAGTATGGTGCACACATTTTAACTTGGTTTATTTTAAATAGGATAGCAACGTACGGGCGAAACAAGCTTCACCAGGAACTGAAGCGGTGCAGAGGAGGAATTGGAGCGGTGCAGAGGAAGCACGCTTTGAGCAAGTGTTTACCTTCTTTGTGGATAGCTAGCTTACTTTTGTGATTGGTAGCACCCGCGATGCACTGAAAATCGTTTCATCATTTAAAAAAAAAATTAAAGAGAGATTGTGAGAAATAAGCAGTATCAATTGTCTCATTACTCATTATTCATGGTTTAATAAAAAGCCTACAAAAACTAAATATCTTTTATCTTTCGATATTTTAAAAATAAAACTGTTCAAAGAAAATTGTTTTTCTTTACAAAGTTTGGTTAGACGCAAATGTTGATGACGACAGCGGAGAGGGGGATTGGGGGACATGGTGCTCCCTAAGATTTGATTACGCTCAGAGATATTGGTCTCAGAATGGTTGGGAGACACTGAACTAAAGAGACGGCGTACACTACGCGTGTCCGTCATCTTACGCAGTACTGCCGCACGCTATTATATTCTTATCAGATAGGTTTGACGGACATCGAAAACGTTCAGAGAAGGGCAGCTCGAAATAAGTGAAAGAGTATCAAGGATACGATAAGCGTAAAGGGGTGGCAGTCATTAAAAAAAAGGCGTTTTTATTGCGGCAAGATCGTTTAACGAATCTCCAATTACCAACTTTCTCCGCTGTATGACAAAATACTTTGTTACTCGTACCTAAAAGTGGTTCAAATGGCTCTGAGCACTATGGGACTTAACAGCTGTGGTCATCAGTCCCTTAGAACTACTTAAACCTAACTAACCTAAGGACATCACACACATACATGCCCGAGGCAGGATTCGAACCTGCGACCGAAGCAGTCGCGCGGTTCCGGGCTGAGCGCCTAGAACCGCTCGGCCACCACGGCCGGCTACTCGTACCCACGTAGGGATAAATGAGTGTCGTAATAAAAGAGAGAAGCCAGAGTTCCACGCGTGGTATTCGATACTGAAACGGTCGAGAATTAGTCTGGAGAGAGCTCTAGGAACCCTCTGTGAATTGTTGAGTAATCATGTATACGTTTATGTCCTCAACCAGAAGGCTGGTCAGAACTCACTTACCCAGTGAGCGATAAAGGGCGGCGATATAGTAAAATATGGACTCTGAAGCACGGCATCACTCGGCATTTTTCACACGCAAATCATTGCCAGAGGCGAAATAAGCTGTAAGTGACAGAAAAATCCTAGGAACGACCGGAGATTGAACACCGACCTTTGTTTTTGTAGTTAGCACTCACCCACTGAACTACTAAGTCACGCCGCGTGAATTTCTGATTTTTCATTATTTCCCTCTTCTTTCATGAGAGAAGTGCGAACAATTGTATCTACTTTTGTCTCAACTTTTCATAAATCTTGTAGTACATTATGCAGGTGATGCTGAGTCTCTAGATTCTTCGTTGAGACTTCCCCAGGGCCCTTCTGCATTTAGCGTCCTTGTCTGGTCTTACATCACTTCCTGGACACTGAAAATTCTCGGAAGGCCATTTTGCGACCGTGGGTGACCGATTCCGAAGTTTTGTTTCTCCTCCCGCGCAGCGCTGTTGTCATCTAATTGAGGGACGGAAGTCGTGATGCGCGATCGGCTGAATCTCTCGATGAGAAAGGAAGCCGCCAAGGCCGTCACGTAGTTTCCCAGTCACGGCATCGCATCGCGTCGCATCGGCCGAGTCGAGCTGCCATGCCGCCCCCGCCGCTGCCACCGCCACGCAGAGCCAACCGCAGCACCTCCGTATGTCACGCCGCCTCGCCAACCTGTCACTCTTTGCGAGCACCGCCCGGTGGCTCTCCGCCGCATATTAATTAATTAATTAATCATGTCTGGGCGTGCGGAAAATTTTATCCGAGACTGCGCAAGATTCTGTTAGGTCTATAACTTTGCTTCCGCCGTTTTGCAACAGATGGCGGAAGCGGCGAGTGCTGATGCAGGTATAAGCTTAGACATTCGTAAACATAACACCATCAAAATGTTTGTCGACTTGTGATTGCACCATGAAGTTATTCTCGCTTGAACATGTCAACTTACGAGCCCAGTTCTCGTCATTTGCGGTAAGTTTTAATTTTCTGCCTATAAATGAAGGAATTGGGGCTGAGAGTGAAAATATGCTGGGCAGAACCGATAGTGATGTACCTATTACTGAAAGAACGTGCAGAGAATGGTTTCGGCGCTTCTAGATCGACGATTTTGACGAAGATCGGAATGACGTGGAAGAGACAAGGTTTTCAATAACCACCGGAGATGATTATCGAAAGCAGTTTATGCGTTTGATCCGAGCACTGAAAGACAAACGACGACAATACAGCGATAAACATGAAAAAGTCATTTTGCAGCATAAGAATGCTCGACTACGTGTCCAAAACCCATCAAAATATACTTAGAAACGTAGAAATGAGAAGTCCTACCCTACCCGTCGTGTGCCGTATTGTCCAGACATTGATTCCTTTGACCACCACTTTTTTCGATCAATGGCATACGGCCTGGTCGACCAGCACCATATCCGGTATGTGAGCAAGTGCAAAATTGGATCGATTCATTGATATCCTCAAAAGACGCCTAGTTTTTCCAACGCGGGATTCATATGCTACTCGAAATATGGGAAAAAGTAGTGAGTGGCCGGCGATGGCCAATACTTTGAATCGTAAATTTTTTGTAAAGCCTCGGACTTTGAGAAAAAAGGGCGGAAGCAAAGTTGTAGACCTATTAAAATTGCAATTTTAGTGAGTTACAGTTAAATATCGTCATTCAAAGAACTAAATATGACTGGAAGTACACAGAAGTTAATGTATCGGAAACGTTTGATATCCCCTAAATATATTTAGAAGGTAGATTACATAATTTCGTTATTTTTTGAAATTTCAGCTTTTTAAGTTACTGATATGAATTTAGATGACACGTTCTTCCATTAACGATCTGAAGTTACATCATCATACGATAAAATCCAGCCTAGCGAATGAGTTAGGAAATAAAGCTAGAAAATATTCACAAAAGATATTTTAATTCATATACCAATAACGATAGGTTGATACTGAAAGGCCGGCCGGGTGCCCGAGCGGTCCTAGACGCTACAGTCTGGAACCGTGCGACCGCTACGGTCGCAGGTTCGAATCCTGCCTCGGACATGGATGTGTGTGATGTCCTTAGATTAGTTAGTTTTAAGTAGTTCTAAGTTCTAGGGGTCTGATGACCTCAGAAGTTAAGTCTCATAGTGCTCAGAGCCATTTTTTGATACTGAAAGTTAAAACTTTGAAATTAAAATACTCAGACTGAGAAAAACCTGTTCGATATCAACAGTTGATTGATACATCCTAAATAGCAGCAACAGGGCATAAACCCAAAAACCGGCTACTTTGATGTCATCTATAGTAGAGCCTACTTTTTTTCTTATGGATCTACAGGCAGTGATGGTCCAAAACATTATGACCATTGCGCACTGCCGGACTGAATGGCACCTGCTGCCTTTGCGTGCTCGTGGCGCTGTAAGGTAAGTACATAAGCGTAGCAGAGACGACTCGGGAATCCTTATACTAGGATTAGGAGCCGCAAATGGGGAAAATCGCTGACATAAGAGGCTGACTAAGGGAAGGTTGTTATCCGCGATGTCTGGGAACGAGCATCTCCGAAACGGCAAAGCTGGTCCGCTGTCCGCTTGTAGTGTAGTGAGTAACTGTGGGAAGTAGTTGAGGAATTGTGAAACCACGAGTAGGCGACAATATGTTGGACGTCCACACTTCACACGGTCGGAGACACAGCGATATGGGCGGTGATCTGTGCAGATCTGGCGACAGAGTACAGCGCTGATACATGCGCAAGTCTTTCGGAGCACACTATTCAGCGCATATTGTTGAACAGAAGGCTTCGCAGCAGACAACCCCCACGAGTTTCCACGTTCGCACAACGACATCTTCAATTACGATTGTAGTGGCCACGAGATCATCGGAATTGGCCGAGGATCAATGGAAACGGATGAATCATGTTTACTGTCATACAGGAAAACTGCATTTCGTAATTTCTGCCGCGCCATGGACGCAGACCAGTGGAGTCATTGTTATTCTATGCACGTGTTTGTACGAGGATCACTCCAAAAGAAATGCATACTATTTTTGTAAAAATACAGTTTTCATTCTGGATGTGTGGAAGTTTTACAGTGTGTAGATGCATCCTTCCCTATATTTTTCAAACTTAGTTCAACCTGTTCCCGTGAGTGGCGCCGTCACAGCATGTTTTCAAGATGGCTGCTACACTTGACGTTCGTCAGAAGCAAAGTGCTGTCATAGAATTCCTGTGCTGTGAAAACGAAACAGTGGGAAACATCCACAAGAGGTTGAAAAAGGTGTATGGAGATGCTGCTGTCGATTGCAGTACAGTTAGTCGGTGGGCAAGCAGGTTACGTGATGAAAGCGGGTACGGTAATATTGAGGATTGTCCTCGCAGCGGCAGGCCTCGTACTGCACACACTCCTGACAATGTGCAGGGAGTGAACGAATTGGTGACTGCTGACAGACGCATAACAGTGAACGAATTGTCACTCTACGGTGGGATAGGGGAAGGAAGTGTTTGCAGAATACTGAAAGTGTCGGCGTTAAAAAAGGTTTGTGCCAGGTGGGTTTCCAGGATGTTGACAGTGGCTCACAAAGAAACAAGAAAAACGGTGTGCAGCGAACTTTTGGAACAGTTTGAGAATGGTGGAGATGAATTTCTTCGAAGAATTGTGACAGGTGATGAAACATGGCTTCCATCATTTTTCACCAGAGACGAAGAGGCAATCAATGGAGTGGCATCATGCAAATTCACCCAAGGAAGAAAAAATTCAAAACCACACCTTCTGCTGGAAAAGTTATGGCTACGGTGTTTTTCGATTCCGAAGGACTCTTGCTTGTGGACATCGTGCCAAGTGGAACCACCATAAATTCTGATGCATATGTGACGACACCGAAGAAACTTCAAGCTCGACTGAGTAGTGTTCGACCACATCGGCAAAAGCAGCATGTTTTGCTGTTGCACAACAATGCACGGTCACATGTCAGTCAAAAAATCATGGAAGCGATCACAAAACTCGTATGGACAACGCTGAAACACCCGTCTTACAGTCCTGACCTGGGTACATGTGACTATCATCTCTTTGGGAAACTGAAAGACTCTCTTCGTGGATCAAGGTTTGAAGATGATGACTCCCTTGTGCACGCTGCCAAACAGTGGCTCCAACAGGTTGGTCCAGAATTTTACCGTGCGGGTATACAGGCGATGGTTCCAAGATGGCGTAAGGCAGTTGAGAGAGATGGAAATTATGTGGAGAAATGAAAATATTGTTCCTAAAAGATGTATCTACACACTGTAAAACTTTCAAACAGGTAGACTAAAAGATGGATTTAAAAAAATAGTGTACATTTCTTTTGAAGTGCCCCTCTTAAGAAGTACGATCAGTGTTCCTTTGGACATATATGCATGTCCGAAGGAACAGGCACTGCGGTGACTGCAGCCGTTATAAAAATGCATGTATGTCCGAAGAACTGTTGCATCGCACTTCTTACAAACGGGGGCGCTGCAATATCGTATTCATTCGCCGATATCGGGATAGCGACTTTTTATGAAAAATCTCGCATGTATGGGAATTACAGAAAGTGTAAGAGTGCAGCTTAATACACCCATGGGCGAAGACGTTGGAAGTTTGGGTCTGGCCATGAAGTGTGCACGGATAGTGGAAATCGTCAACGCAACCTTTCGCAACAAGCGGGAAATCCCGGTTCGAGGCCCGGTCCGGCACAAATTTTCAATGTCATCGTTCCATTATTCAGCTTATGGTTGCTCATATTCGTAACTGCGGATACATTTCCTGTATTCCTGTCTTCGATGATCATATCTGTGACACATTCGCGCTTCGTAAATGAAGCCGTGACGAAACGTGGTTCTATTCTTTGGGTTTTCTCCATTTCCTCTGACAATACTGTCTGGTGAGTGTCGCAACTGCGGAGCGATACTGAGATATCGGTCAAACACGGTGTTTTGTAAGCAACCTTCCCCCTTAGGACTCTCAGTGAGTTGCTAACCGACGTATTTCTCAACAACAAATGCCCGATTAAGTGCTGTGTGTTCATGGGAAGACGGTGTTGCATTTTGCATCTACCTGCACAACTGTAGTTTCTGAACTCCTTCACTCTCATTTATTTTCGTTTTAAGAAGGATAGAATAATAAACATTGCGAAGTACTCTTTCTGATATTCCATTAACAGATTGCCCTTTCCTTTCCGTAGGAGTAGCTCCATCTACTTTGCTCTGAATCACAATACATTGCTGCTCTCATCACCATCTAAACATTTAATACTGCAGTTTAATTTCATCACTGCAACAGTGAACTGCAGTACTGCCGTTGAAAAACAGTATTTGTATCGGTCAGTCGGTGCTCCACCGTGACTTTGTAAGGCTTCAGCAGATGCAGATACTGCTGGCACACCAGTATGAAGTGCTAAATGAGGCTGCTATTTTGTCGGACATTTTTCCAAGGCCGTTCCTAAATCTTCTGGTATCGCTAAAGCTGATACCACATCCGTCAAGAGTCCGACGAACGGGGCGCGGTGATAGAAACTTCAGTCCCCAGTATTGCTTCTTGCGCAGCGCCAGAGTCAGCATTTGTACCTTACGTGAAACGTCCTGTATAAGAAAGAAGAGGACGACAGGACGTATGTTAAAGCATTAGGGGTAACTTCCATAGTATTAGAGCGAATCATAGGGGGTGCTCCGAAACTGAATGTTAGTCCCAAAAAGTCAGCAGTACAAAATTGCGCCGCTAGGGGCCACTAGTTGTCTTTCAGTCAACCATCAGTCTGTCACGTGATGTCATTGTGAGTGCTTCTGTGAGAAAGTTGTTGCTTGATTCTTTATAGTGTTTTCTTCTGTGTTTGCGAATTTGTAAATTATTGCCTTGAAGGAACAAAGGTTGTCCATTAAGTTTCGTCTTAAGATCCGCAAAAATGCAGTTGAAGTGCACGCATTGGTGTCTGTGGAGGATGACAAACACTTTTGCGGGAACGATCGGGAAAGTGCGTGAAGTGATCCATAAGTAGAGAAGGCAGACAGTCTACGATGTTTTTGAAATCGTTGTAATTTCGTACGGGACATGTCAACGCATTCTTCTTCTTCTTCTTCTTCTTTCGATTTCGGCCATCTTTGGACCACGTTCAACAATTCACTTGCCCGGCTTTTTGATCTTTTTTTCTCTCTTCCCAATATTTCCTCATCATTTTCGAGTGGTTCCTCCTCCGCTCTTCCGACCATTTCCTGTTATTGTTCTTTAGTTTCGTTTCTTCTGGAAAGCACTTAATTTCGTTCACTATTTGTCTAAACTTTTCCCTGTCCCTGATTGACTCACGGGTGACATTAAAATAGGCCAAATCCTTTTTCACCATCTGTATCCATTTATTGTTGGTTTTTTCGTTCCTGTTACTATGTTCAAACACTTTTCTTGTTAGTCTGTTTCCATCCATCCTCGACAGGTGACCATAAAACGTTAGTCTGCGTTTACGCATTGCCTCACTCACTTTCTCAATAGTTTTGTATATTTCCTTATTACTCTTTAGCTTGTACTCTTCTCCAATCTTTCTCGGTCCTAATATTTTTCTCAAAATTTTCCTTTCTTTCTTTTCCATGTTTTCTATTTCCCCCTTTTTGTTAAGAGTTAGGCACCCCGATGCATACAGGCATTCTGGTCTAATGACAGTTTTATAATGTCTTAATTTAGCTTGAATCGAAATGTTTTTTTTGTTATATATGTCTTTGGTTTTTTGAAAAGCAAATTCCATTTTCCTTGCTCTCACCTGGTTTGCACTCTTGTCTAAACCATTCACTTGAATTATTTCACCTAAATACTTAAATTTTTCTACTCTCTTAATATTGCCGTATTTAGTAATAAGATTTTTCTTGTTATTTCTATGATTAGACATATACACGGTTTTTTCAAATGAAATCTGCAGTCCAGCTCTGGCCGAAATTTCTTTTAGTTTCTCCAGGTAGTTCTGAGCTATTTCTTCGTTTTCTGTAATTATTGCCAGATCGTCTGCAAAAGCTAAACAGTCCACTTCTATTTTTTCTTTTTTTGTTCCAATTCTGATGTCATTCTTGGTGCCTTTGAGTTCTTCTTTCCATATTCTCAATATCTTTTCCAGTACGCAGTTGAAGAGGATTGGGGATAAACCATCACCTTGTCTAACACCTGTTTTAATTTCGAACTTCCTTGAAATTTCACCCATAAATTTAACTTTGGCCTTACCGTTTGTTAGCGTCTGTTTGATAATTTGAATTGTTTTCGTATCGACCCCAAATTCTTCCAATACTTTCAGTAATGTTTCTCTATCTACCGAGTCGTATGCTTTTTTGAAATCTACAAATACTATTGCAAATCTCTGGCCTCTTGAGATTCTGTAACGAATTAGTGTTTTCAGGTTAAATATTTGTTCAACACAGGATCTACCTTGTCTAAAACCTGCTTGATATTCACCTATTTTTTTATCCAGAACTGGCTCCACGATTTGAAGTAATTTCCTTGACAAAATTTTGTATCCTACTGGTAGTAGCGAGATCCCTCTATAATTATTAACATTCATCTTATCCCCCTTTTTGTGTAGTGGGTGTATCAGGGCACACTGCCAGTCTTCAGGAATTCTTTCTTCGTCCCAGATCTTCTTAAACATATGTTCCAAAACTTGTGGGAGGTTGGTATCCATTATTTTTAGGATTTCTGGTACTATGGAGTCTTCACCTGGGGCTTTATTGTTTTTTAGACTGTGTATTATGTGTTTTATTTCTTCAGCGTCTGGAGGTTTTGACTCGGTATTAGTATTTCGGTGGTTTTCAAAACTCATTTTATCTTTGGGTGGTTCACAATTTAGTAGATTCTCGAAATATTTTGCTAATATTTCACAATTAGTCTTGTTTGTCAAAGCTAGCTTGTTCTCTTCATCTTTAAAACATAAATTTGGGGATTGGTATTTGGTTAGCTGTTTTCTAAAAGTTTTGTAGAAATCTCTAGAATTATTTATTTTAAAGTCTTCCTCAATCTGTTCTAGGTTATCCTGAAATTGTCTTCTTTTTTTATTACGGAAAAGCTTAGCTGTTTCTCTTCTCTGGATTTTAAAATTGTCAAGATCTTGAGGATCTTTTGTGGAGTTCCATTTCTGCCACAATTTCTGTCTCTTCTCCAGGTTCTCATCACATTCATTGTCCCACCATGGATGTCTTCTTACTCTTTTCACGAGACAATTTTCTTTTGCTATTTCAACTATTTCGTTTTTGATTCTATTTATTGAATTGAACAAGACACGAATTAGAGCGAAGTTCCTTATCCGTCTTTTGAACGCAGACAAGAAAAAACAGCAGCAATCTTCGCACTTGGCACACAACATCCTCTTCGCGGCCCAAAAAGGAGCACCAGTTTTGCAGCAATACCAAGTCAACATTAATGATTAATTTTTCGACGTGCATGGAATTAAGACACAAAGGAATTACTGACAATGGCTGGAAGTGGGCACTGATTTAGATCAGTGGGGAAAGTTGAAAATTTGTGCCGGACCAGGATTCGAACCCAGGTCTTGTGCTTACTAGGTGTTCTGCTTAAGGCAGATGCTTCAACCACTAGGCTTCCGGACACAGTGATCACCACAACCTCACGGACTGCCCTACCACGCCTCCATCAGACTCAAATTGTGAACTTGTCCACACACAACTAATGTACTGCCGGAGAAGCCAGCTTAAGGAGATATGGAAGTAAACTTTTCTGCCGCTTTGTCTAGTATTACTGTTTTACAGCTTATTTACAACTAACGTGCGCACAAGTTAAAAAAATGTGTGTGAAATCTTATGGGACTTAACTGCCAAGATCATCAGTCCCTAAGCTTAAACACTACTTAACCTAAATTATCCTAAGGACGAACACACACACCCATGCCCGAGGCAGGACTCGAACCTCCGCCGGAACCAGCCGCACAGTCCATGACTGCAGCGCCTGAGACCGCTCGGCTAACGCACAAGTTTACGCGTACTTTACTGTTTATTTACATGTTTATGTGTACATTCTTTATTTCCTGCAAGTAAACAGGGAAGACGAGTCTGTTTACTATTAAGTCATGATGCAGGTTTTGTTTACTTGAGGTTCGTGCAAGGAGTTCTAGCTTAGTTGTTGGAGAACGTACACTTGGCAGTTCGTGAGAGGATATGGATACAACATGACGGTGCACCACATTTTACCGTGGATGTCCTCAACCATCTCAGTGCTGTATTTCCGGTCGCTGGACTGGAAGAGGAGGTCCTATTCCATGGCCTGCGAGGTCACCTGACCTGAATCCTCTTGATTATTTCCTATGGGGATATCTAAAGTCACTTGTGTATGGGGGCCCAACGTATACAGAGAAGGAATTAGTTGCCAAAATTGTAGCTGCCCGCGATGTGATTAGAAACACGCCAGGGATATTTGTCAGGGTGTGTCAGAATCTTTTGCGCCGATGTCATGCTTGAATTGAGGTTGATGGCCGTCAGTTTCAGCACATTTTGTAAGATGCAGTAAAAATGGTTCCAGTAATGGTGTTTGCAGTTAACTGTAAGAAATGTTGCCGGCCGGTGTGGCCGAGCGGTTCTAGGCGCTACAGTCTGGAACCGCACGACCGCTACGGTCGCAGGTTCGAATCCTGCCACGGGCATGGATGTGTGTGATGTCCTTAGGCTAGGTTAGTTTAAGTAGTTCTAAGTTCTAGGGGACTGATGACCTCAGAAGTTAAGTCTCATAGTGCTCAGAGCCATTTGAACGATAAGTAATGTAAATAAAACAGTACACACTAATGTGATGTTACTCCTATTATCTCCTTAAGCTGGCTTCTCTGACCCAAGGTTCCCTGCATGAAATTGTTCAGTGTCGCAGCGCGATTTCTCACCTACTGGCAATATAGAAATGATGTCTGTCACAAAATTTCGGACAGTAAATGGACGATAAAGATAGGCAATCTGGCAACACTGTAATCACACGTACGGTGACTACCGCTGTCAGCAGTCAGAGCAGTGTTGTGCAGATGGTGCAGTGGATAGCGTTTTAGCTTAGCTTGCAGGAGGTCGAAGGTGCGATTCTGGATCGTGGATTATTTGTTTTTATTTGCTAAAAGTGGTCTGCGTCGTACGGTATCTGGCGTCTTAGTTATCATACAGCGATTACAATGGGTGCTCTACAAAACATTTGCAGTTACGTACAACGAATGGACAAATGGATGATGATGATTATTAGTGTTTTAGAGCGCACAACAACGAGGTTATCAGCGCCCGTGGACAAATGGAAGTACAATTGTTTTCATTGGGCTGCTTTTAAAGAAACCTTTAGGACTCATGGAAGCGAATTGTTTCGTACCAGTGTATTTACTAGATTCCAAATTTGTTTCCTGTGTGCCCTCCCCCAGTGTTCCCATAGAAATTATTTGCAAAGCATGTTGCTAGTCCGACTGGTAACGTAAGGCCCTAACGAAATGCAAGGACATGAAAGTGTGTGTGAAATCTTATCGGACTTAACTGCTAAGGTCATCAGTCCCTAAGCTTACACGCTACTTAACCTAAATTAGCCTAAGGACAAACACACACACACCCATGCCCGAGGGAGGATTCGAACCTCCGCCGGTACCAGCCGCACAGTCCATGACTGTAGCGCCCTAGACCGCTCGGCTAGTCCCGTGCGGCAAAGGAGCTGAACGTGCGAAGAATAACAGTTGGTATTAATCGATGGGACCTCTGGGGGAGGGTGCACACAAAACAAGTTTGAAATATAGTAGATACACTGGTGCGAAAATATTCGCTTCTACGACTTAAAAAGCTGACCAGTGAAAACGTTTGTACTTCCATTTCTGTGTTCATGGTACGTAACTGCAAATGTTTGGTAGAAGACTCACTGTATGACGATTAAGACGCCAGATACCGTACCACGCAGATTACTTTTAGCAAATAAAAACGAATAAGCCAGTTCCCAGAATGGAACGCTCGACCTCCTGCGTGCTAAGCCACTGTCCGGTGACAGAGGTAGTTACCTTACATTTAATTACAGTGCTGCCAGATTGCCAGTCTTTAACGTCCATTTACTGCCCGAAATATGCGCAGGACGAAATTTTGTGGAAGACATTTTCGTATCGCCAGTATGTGAGGAATCGCGCTGCGAAGTCCGAGTGCACGAATGTTTCTTCACCCTGTATAATGTAGTGACCGTATACATAATCATGGAATTTTCCATGTGGTCAGTCACAGGGACGTTCTACTGCGATCTTTTGAGGAGAGACAGTGGAGGTGTTATATGCAAACAGCGTCAGAGGTGGGAGAACAAAGACAGGCTGCTACATCATTCAGTGCAACTGCACACACCTCGCTGAGTCTTGGCAAAAAACAACATAATAACTGACCGGAACCCACCTTAATCGCCTGATCGAGCCCTTTACGATTTCGTCCTCATCATGAAAATGAAGTTGAAACGACGGTGTTTCGACGCCACACGAGAGATTCAAGCGGAACGCCAACTAATTTTGAAAACGATTCGGCCAGCAAACTTTCAGCACTGAATCCAACAACAGGAAAATAGCTGGAAGCGTTGCATACAAGCGCGAGGGGACTAGTTTGAAGGTGATGGTGGAACTAAGTGTGAAATAAGTCTTCTGATTTTTATGGGAATATCCTAAGAAATTTTGGGTAGCACCTCGTTGAAGGCAAAAATTACATGGTAAAACGGAGAATAGAATAGTGCACTATAAACAGCTGAGGACGCCTTGTGTATGTGTTACTTAGAGGTGGAGAGATTGGCACAGAAGAGATACAGTAGTAGTGACTGGTGTGTTAGTTTTTTTTTTGCTGTCTGCTCCGGAGGGAGGACGTGCCCGGTATTTTGATCAGCACTTGCACTCCCACAGCCCTCCCTACGCGCCGCCGTTGGCCAGTCATCCCGCCGGCCCTGCCACGACGCGTTCCCGTTCCGGCGCTACGCCACCTGGTAATGGCCTTGCTCCGTTCCGTTCTCTTAGCGCCTGCTGTTATTATTCAGACGTCGCCTGCTACCGGCGGCGCGGTCCGTTACCGCAGCGCTTAGCCGGGTCGCGCTAATAGCTTTTCCATTTTTAGTGTTCGTTTAGCATCTGCTAATGGAACAACACATTCTGGGAATGATTTGCACCGGGAGAGGTTTTACCGTGCCTGCCCGACCCCTAGCGTCAGCGTCCCGGGCTGGTGCTAAACGCGCGGTTCTGTAATGAAACTGCAGCGCATTCGTCTGCAGGGCAACAAACCAAAGCCGAGCGGGATTATCTGAGTGCACTAAGCACAGGCCGTCTGCTAAGTGGTGAGACAGCGCGAGTTCGAACGCGCTACTCGGAGTAACTTTGGTGTGCCGCGAGCACCACTGTGTAATGCAATAGAGGTTTCACACTTGGTTGTCGAACGCTGGGTGAGTTCCTCACATTCACTATACTCAGATACTCGAGGACATGGCCAAAACTAGCGTACATAATAGACAGCTTTAAGTGGACCGCACCATACAAAACAGAACATAGTGGTGCAAACAAGTACTCGGTATAAAAAAATTAATCTAAACTTCTCTTTTTATTTCTTTGCAGTAAATAACCTCCAGATACAGCTGCAAACTGTCCATTACACTAAAATCCTAACATAATCATACAATTATCTACAATTTATAAATGTCTGTGGTGCTTCACTTGCAGTTGTACTGGACGAGGCGTGGTGCTATGCTTTTAAGCTCGTGCTAGCTATTTCACATTTGTATTAGAGCTGGATGTGTTCGAGCGCAGTCTGCATTGTTGCCACATCTCCCATCTCCATCATCGATGACATCATGCATTGTTGCTAGATTTCTCCCCCATCCTTCTGAGATAGTGCAATTGCCCTATGTATAAAATGGCGGGAAATCCAAAAAATGTAGGAAATTCGACATAGCTCAGTTGTGGTACAGCGTTTTGCCCACTCTTATAACGTCACCGTGGAAGGAGGGCAGCTTTCCTAAGTGTAAAATGGTGGGAAATCCAGAAAATCCAAGATGGGGCACTAGCCTATAGATGTTAAATTCAAGATGTTGAACCAAGACGGCAAACCTGTGATATATGAAAACAGTCCTATCGTGTCAGAACCCAAAATGGAGGACCTGGGAATTTAAGTGATGCCCTATGACAACACAATTCAACATGGTGGTTGTGACAGGTAAGGGCACAGCAAGTATAGTTGCCGGATCACTAAACATGGAGTCCTAAGCTTAAAATGGCAAGAAATTAAAAAAGATCATTGTTTTTACCCATTTCCCTGACATTAAAGTTCACTTGCCCTAAGTTTAAGTCACCTTGTGCTATGTTCGAACAACTGCCAACTCATCAGGGGTAGCGGTAGGATAGGAACATTCTGTCTTTATTATTTAAAATTCTCCATAATAGTTCTTAAAGATATGGACCTTGGAATTGCTGTACTACAACAACAATTACTATAATTCTACCACTTGCTCCACATCCACCACACATATATTTAAGCCCTGTTATAACGCACTGCACAAGAACTCATAATTGACATTAATTTAAGAGTCAAATCACTCATGTTGGTGTCTTGGCCTTCAAATTGGTCTGATCTGAATGCATCTGGGATGGACTGCACATCAGTTCTACCCCCAGAGTTTACAGAATTTGAATGTAAACGTACAATGTACATGTCTCGGGAAGAACCTGTTGTACCACACGTGAGCTGCCAACACACATGAAGTGCTGTGTTAGTCATAACAGTAGACCGTTGCTATCATGAGCGTATGCAGCCTTGATTAGCAAAAGTCTTACCACAACATGTTCTTGTAGAAGGACTCTTATCTGCATTTATCAGGAGTAATTTAGAAATCCTAAATAAACGTTCTGTGTCTATATAACTCACTGCATGTCTTCTACAAAGCTTCTAAATTATTGTACGGTGCCGGCAATTGTCTTTGATGGCAAACGTGCGAGATTTGTCGTCGTTCAACTGGTACTCAGCAATGCACGACTTTTACGAATTAAAAGGTATACTGTGCTACGTCTAGAACTACTTACACGCAACCTCTAGTAAGCTACAGCAAAGCAGGTATACATATCGATTCAGCGATCGTTTTAGGTGAGATACAAAGTGATATAAGCCGTTGGAAAACCTTTGTCCGCAATAGAGCTATTGAAATCTTGAACAGCAGTAGTTGAATTTCACTTAACGTTGTAGATACGTTTCAAAAGGTTCGCCTTCCACCGAATTGTCATGTGCCAATAATCGTATATGAAGATTTTAGATTTTTAAAGGTTATTTAATATAATTAGTGTTAGCCTAAGAAAACAATGATAGTGAATATGAAATTTTTATCGCATTGTGGCTGGACCATATTTGATTTACTCCCTCCGAAAATTTAACTTTACCTCCGAGTGACTAATTACCAGTGGTTTGGAAGTAGGGATGGCGGTTGTCGCTGAATCAATCGATTTTCAGTTGTACTAGTTCTTCTCGTCTCCAAAATAACTAGTTCCTGGAGGAATCGATTTTCAGTTTTTTATTGCTATTAATTACAGTTATAAACGTAGAATTCGAAGAGAGATTTAAACGTCCGCAGCTCGTGGTCACGTGGCGAGGGTCCCGGGTTCGATTCCCGACCAAGTTGGGGATTTTCTCTGCCCGGGGACTGGATGTTTGTGTTGTCCTCATCATTTCATCATCATCATCATCATCATCATCATTCGTGACAGTGGCTAGATTGGATTGGGTAAAAAATTGGACTGTTTAAAAATTGGGACTCTGTACGGGCGCTGATGACCGCGCAGTTGAGCGCCCCACAAACCAGACATCATCATCATCATCATCAGAAATTGAAACATTCTAATTAATGTGAATGAGTAGGAGATCAGGACTGATATGGGACTCAGGCTGCAGTGAATATCGGTGACACGGTCTCCAGCAAATATTGCGAAAGAGAAGCAGACGGACATGGCGACAGCGAGAGCGAGACGTGACAAATTGACGACATCCCTGCATCTTGACTTTTTGATGGTATCGACATTGTACACTGAAGCAGCTACAAAATTAAACATTCAGTTATTATCCCAAGTTTATAACACATCAACAAAATTATGGGTATAACAGTTAAATTTACCTTCTCTTCCGAGGAATACTTGTTACGCCTCCTCCCATTTTTAATCTTTTAAAGCAAATAGAACATTGCACTTCTCTGCTTTCACACTTCTTAAGGACAGATGTAGGCTAAAATTGCGAAAAAAATCGATTTTTTAAAGTATATAATTTATTAGATTGATTCTTTAAGAACAACGTCGAATAGTTTCATAATCTAATTCTGGCTAGAAATATCTTTTGAAAAAGTATGTTTGGGCGTCTGCGCCTGCCGCACACCCGCTTTCTATGCTGCAGTCCACACCTTCTCAACGCTAGAAATTTTTTGTGCGTTAATTTTTCGTTCGCACAATCGAAACGAACTGGAGATGAATCTGGAAGTCTGTGAGAAAAATTATCTTTGCTTGTTCCTTTGTCTACAACACAGCGTTTTTGAATAATACGGACTACAAACTTATTTCAGTTTTTAGTTTTGCATATATTCGCTTGTTTTTCTCGAAACGGACCACAACATTGGATGCATATTCCAAAAAAGTGAGGAACTGCCTAATTTCACGTGTAAAAGTTACAGGAAATTTAAATAGCAGTGTTACAGATGCTGCTCCTAAGTTTGAAGAACAATTTTCGACAAAGTCACTGAGTTAATCGAAGAAGAAAATTAGTGAAGAAAATGATGATGATGATGAGCACAGTGCCAAAGACGAGTTTTACACTGCATTTAGGTTAATTGACTTAGAAATACTTGCCTGTGTGATTAATGTTTCTTGTGCATGTGGTAATAGTGGGTCAAAGGGCCTTAGACTGGATGATGACAGCGACAGAATTGGCACTGTATGTAATGTACGTATTTAGTGTAAAGTTTTAAATATAATGTTCAGTTCTTCTGCTCTCCATGGGAAGATGTGTGAGGCGAATGCAAGATTGTTTTATGCCATGAGATGCTAAGGTGTAGGCAAAGAAGGCACAAATTTGTTTCGTGGCTTGATGAACTTGCCTGAACCAGTGACTAGATTCAGTGATTAGTACAGAGCACTCCTCGGTGCTCCTTAAGTTGAGTGCAAGGAGAACACGAAAGCATCTGTTGAGGAAGCTGTAGGTATTAACAACGAAGGGGAGGAAGGACACTGTGTGGTGGGTGCAGAAAGATCTGTGCGTCTCTTGTGATGGAAACTGCACGAAGAGAGGCCGTGCAACACATCTTGGTTTGTCATCTGTCATTAGTACAGATGCAGGGAAAATCTTAGACTTCCAAGTAATGAGCAAATATTGCTCTCAGTGTGATAAGGAAGAACAATGGTGGCAATGAAGAAGCAAGGCCGCAGCAGGAACACAAGAAAGTCTGCAGCAAGATTTACCAGAGATTCAAGTAGATGAAAGCACCTGGGATGAAACTAATATTGCCGGCCGGTGTGACCGTGCGGCTCTAGGCGCTTCAATCTGGAACCGCGCAACTGCAACGGTCGCAGGTTCGAATCCTGCCTCGGGTATGGATTTGTGTGATGTCCGTAGGTTAGTTAGGTTTAAGTAGTTCTAAGTTCTAGGGGACTGATGACCTCAGATGTTAAGTCCCACAGTGCTCAGAGCCATTTGAACCATTTTGAAACTAATGTTCCAAAGGTCAGTTGAACAATATCTGAACAATATCGTTTTAGGTGTGTGAATAATGTAGGTGACGGAGAGTCCAGTACTTTTAAGACTGTTTTAGAGACCAATCCTTTATGGCTCACAAAATCAAATTGAAAAACTGGAATGTGGGGGGCATGTTCAAAAGCGAATGGGAGATACACTTCTCGGGTTGAAGAAAGAAATGAAAGACAAGAAGTTAGAAGATGAAAAGCCAGTGGGAGGTGTTAACAGACTGACAGACAAGGAAATTCACACTTTACAAATCTATTATGGAAAAGATATCAGAGACAACTTACATAGCGTGAAAACAATGCAGCAAGCCGTGCGGTCAGTATTCTTTCACAAACTTCCCGTAGGTGATAATCATCAACATTCCTTTCGTGACATATCGTGATCCAAATACCTTCAGGCAGTAGCCACTGAAAAGCCATACACCCTCAAACGTGGTGTGCCACTTGCTGTTTTAGATGTTACAAGACCAACTTTCAAGTACATAGCCAATCCTGAACTTCTGAAAAATGGTTCAAATGGCTCTGAGCACTATGCGACTTAACTTCTGAGGTCATTAGTCGCCTAGAACTTAGAACTAATTAAACCTAACTAACCTAAGGACATCACACACATCCATGCCCGAGGCAGGATTCGAACCTGCGACCGAAGCGGTCGCTCGGCTCCAGACTGTAGCGCCTAGAACCGCACGGCCACTCCGGCCGGCTTCTTCTGAAAAATGTGTAGATTGGAAAACACGGAATACAAATGAGAGCTACAATCACCTTATATGGATGCGTAGTCCAAAAACAGTATTTTTATCCTCAGTTGTTGTTAAGATAACTGCATGCGATACCTGTCCTTGTGTTCAATCGTGGAAATGTATGTAGGATTAAGTGCATGCAGAGACAAGGCTTCCATACAGATGCATTCACACTCAAGATAATCAGAAGCATTGATGAAGCACAACTGGACGAAGCTCAGGCAGCAGGTGAAAAAAATGCAAAAGTTGGTTAGGCAAAGGAGGCAGATGGAGAGATTACTCCAGGAAGACGAAGAAGAGAATAAAGATTATTTATATGAATTGCATTAGTCACTTGAGGTATAGTAATGTTGTCCAAAATTGAAATGAAAACTTTAAATGCTAACTGCCGTGAACTGACTTTTTTGAGCTGTAATGTAACTTTTTTCACGAACTGTAAAAGATAATATCCTGAAATTTGGCATAATTCTGAAGAATTACTACTGAATATTGCTGTGCAGCACTTTCCCGTTATATTTTCTCTCAGAAAAGTTCTCCTTTAAAATTTGAGAAAAATAGAGCAGTCCCGAGTAACACAAAACTGAAAAATTAATTTCAAAGCAACTCTGACCTTAAACAGAAATGTGTTCCACGCGTTTTATTAGCCTCTTATGTGCCTGTAAAACGCGAAATTCCAGTTTTATTGATTGATAAGTTTACGAGAAAAGGTACATTAGAGAAACAATGGTAATTAAAAATTCAAACTATTATAAAACGTATGTCAATGTGCATTTCCAAAATAAAACTGCACATAATATCAAGCATCATGTTGTACATAATAGCCTCAAGTTTTACTATTTTGGCTGTAATACTTTTGGAGATATACTTTGTATATGTTGAAGTACACACAAAAAAGTTTTGCATCACCTCGGTTTCGGGAGTTCCGGAACCTCTACAGAAAATTGGAAAAGAGATCAACATAAACATCATTTCCTCTCTTTTTATTGCTCATGAAAACCACACATTGCATGTTCTACCACCATACAGCGAGATCTTCAGAGGTGGTAGTCCAGACTGCTATACACACCGGTACATCTAATACCCAGTAGCACGTCCTCTTGCATTGATGCATGCCTGTATTCGTCGTGGCATACTGTCCATACTGTTCATCAGGGTACTGTTGGTCCAGATTGTCCCACTCCTCAACGGCGATTCGGAGTAGATCCCTCAGAGTGGTTGACGGGTAACGTCATCCATAAACAGCCCTTTTCAATCCATCCCATGCATGTTCGATAGGGTTCATGTCTGGAGAACATTCTGACAACTCTAGTCGAGCGATGTTGTTATCCTGAAGGAAGTAATTCACAAGATGTACAGGTCGGGGGCGCGAATTGTCGTCCATGAAGGCGAATGCCTCGCCAATATGCTGCCGATATGGTTGCACTATCGTTTGGAGAATGGCATTCAGGTATCGTACAGCCGTTCCGGCGCCTTCCATGATCGACAGCGGCGTACGTGGGCCCCACATAATGCCACCCCAAAACAGCAGGGAACCTCCACCTCGCTGCACTCGCTGGACGATGTGTCTAAGGCGTTCAGCCTGACCAGTTTGCCTACCGACACTTCTCCGACGATTGTCTGGTTGAAGACATATGTGACACTCATCGGTGAAGAAGCCGTGATGCCAATTCTGAGTGGTCCATTCGGCATGTTGTTGGGCCCATCTGTACCACGCTCCATGGTGTCGTGGTTGCAAAGATGGACCTCGCCATGGACGTCGGGAGTGAAGTTGCGCCTCATGCAACCTATTGCGCACAGTTTGAGTCGTAACACGACATCCTGTGGCTGCACGAAAAGCATTATTCAACATGGTGGCGTTGCTGTCAGGGTTTCTCCGAGCCATAATCCGTAGGTAGCGGTCATCCTCTTCAGTAGTAGCCCCTGCGCAGCCTGAGCGAGGCATGTCATCGACAGTTCCTGTCTCTTGGTATCTCATTCACGTCCGAACAACATAGCTCCGAGATGCCTGAACACTTCCCTTGTTGAGAGCCCTTCCTGGGACATAGTAACAATGCGGACGCGATCGAACCGCGGTATTGACCATCTAGGCGTTGTTGAACCACAGACAACACGAGCCGTGTACCTCCTTCTTGGTGGAATGATTGGATCTGATCGGCTGCCGGACGCTCTCCGTCTAATAGGCGCTGCTGATGCATAGTTTTTTTACATCTTTGGGCGGGTTTAGTGACGTCTCTTAACAGCCGTAGGGACTGTGTCTTTGATGCAACATCCAGAGTCAATGTTTGTCTTCAGGAGTTCTGGGAACCGGGGTGATGCAAAACTTTTTTTTTTTATGTGTGTAGAAGAATGAGTTTTGCCCGACGTCTGCACTTAAAATACTTCTAAACTGGGGATGGTACCATTCTGCAGCGCCGTTGACGTCCGGGGACGAAGGTGAGAAACTACCGTTGAGTCGAAGTGAGGGCATATATTGCATACTGCACATACATCCATACCGTCTAATAGGCGTTGCCACAAGGTAACAGGTACATTACTGTCTCTGCAATGCTGTGCCTATTCTTATCTCATGTGTTTACTGTTAGTTTATAACTGTAGGCGCTGTGATTAAAACAGTCGTGACAGGTTTTCCCAATTTGTGTAATAATCCAATATTTCAAAGCAATGGAAATTTTACCAATAAACATCGTTGGTTTTTTGAAATGTTTTATTAAAGAACAAAAAAATTTAGCAATGCTGGTATGGCGAACTGATATTTTGGTTTTTTAAATCCAGTTATTGGTAGAAAGTGAAAGAAATAATGTTATAACCAACACAAAAAAATACGAATATTCAGAAATAAAATGGCGGTACGGTTTTAAGCGGTTGTTTTTTCCCATGTCTAGTGTGAACCACTAATTTATAGTGTAAAGAGCGCCCGATAGCCTTACCCGAATGTGAGACCACGTGCAGTAATAGAGAGGAACATTACTTTCATTATAAGTTAGCGCAACTTAATGTAATACCGAATTTATCCTATAGCCTATCAAGTGATACGTGTAGGCCGCTGGTTTCCTGTTTTTATATCTGTTATAGGTTGAGATTATCTGCGCTCCTATTCAATAAGTGACGAATGTACTTAACACAGTGCTAATGATATCGACATTACTGAGATAATAATGTTCATTATGAACTATTACTATTCCTGTTATTATTATGTGCCGGCCGGAGTGGCGCTACAGTCTCGAACTGAGCGACCGCTACGGTCGCAGGTTCGAATCCTGCCTCGAGCATGGATGTGTGTGATGTCCTTAGGTTAGTAAGGTCTAAGTAGTTCTAAGTTCTAGGGGACTGATGACCTCAGAAGTTAAGTCGCATAGTGCTCAGAGCCATTTTTATTATTATGTGTAACAAATGACGTACCATACACATCTGAATGATGATCGTAAGCAAAAACCAAAAGAAATGACAAACATTGACATCCCCCCCCCTCCTCTTTCTCTTTCACACACACACACACACACACACACACACACACACACACACACACACACACACACTTACACACAGGATAGAACCAACCCCCGGATCGGCGCCTGGCTGTAATGATGCGCAAGACCGGCTGTAACGCCGCAGCCGCTGGCCGTGTTTCGCGGTGGCAGTGCTCGGCCTGTAACGGAGCTCCATTAGCTAAATGACGGTCTGGCGCCGCGGGCGCCCGCCTTCCCAGTATGCGACGTTCTTCTCGCAAAAGCAGGGCAGGCCGCCCCGCGATAAGCCAACCTAATGGGCCTCCCGATGCCCTGCTGGGTCGCGTACGTGCTGGGAACTCAAGCCGCGCTCAGCACGGCGAAAGGAATGCAAAAGAATGAGTGCGAAGGTGACCAGAGGGTACTGCACTCCAGGTGGACCCCCCAGGAATATACAGCGCTTGTTCGAACATTAGAAGATTCCAAGCGTCAAACTTTTTAAACGCCATATATCACATTTGCGAGGGGAATCGAAAAGCAATGTCTTTCTCCTTGCTCGTAACTTACGTGTATCCAAAACCTAGAGAAGATATTCTGATACAGAGAAATATGCTGCTCACATCGTCTACGCAAAAAAAAAAAAAAAACAAAAAAAACTTATGACACAAATTACAAAATAAATAATTTATTATTAAGAGCGTTATAACTGCCATGCCAGGCAACAGACCGGTTCTGAATGCTAATAAGAAAGTTGTTTTTAAATACCACTACATTTTATTTATGATAATACAACTATAGAAATACACCGCTGATATTTTATCAAGTAGATCTGTACTCAACAAAAACCATTCCTCATATCTTTCATATTTCTTAGAGAAGGATACCAAAATTAAATTTTAGAAAAAACAAAATCTCTCAGTTCTGACTTTTGTTTCTTACAGAACTCCATTCTTGAGGTCATATGTTGCACAATGTGCAGCTCCCTGTACTGTTGAGGCCCCTGGTTTTTCTGTTTTCCAACTTATAAACATGGTTGGTCTTTCAGATGAAGTGTGGCATGGCGTGCATCAGCCACGATCTTTCCTCTTTTGAATGCACTGAAATTTTTCCATTCTTCTATTTCACAGTAAGAATTTTTGTATAGCTGTTTGACGTACATGCCTGTGAGACACATCGTTCACACCGAATTTCGAGATCTTAAACGCTTGCATTGACAACAGGAATTCAGCCGCTACTTTAAAATTACACGGAATGGTTTCGTAGCTTTAGCTGACTCGAAGATCTTGTGTAAATCTTGCGCAACAAAGTCTTGATTACCTTTCTTCGTTTCCCTGTAGTAGTAAAATCTCTGTTGGTTCGAAAATCTGTGCGTACCGACCAAAAACGTGTATGTTATCTTTCAAAACCACCTCAAACGAAATGGAGGAGACCTTGAAGCATGACACTTCGAACTCTAGATCGAAGCAGTGCTTGGTACAAATACCATATGCCATCTAGTAATGAATATTTGAAACATTTCCTCCGTGATTTGACACGTGGAGGAAGTTTAGGGACATGCAACGAACTACCGAAAACGCAATTGCACTGAAAATGCGTTATGCGAATAAATTACAATTAAAGTATTTGACATTTCCACTTTTCATTTGTTTAAGTTCATTCGGAACTGAATAAACTGTATGCGAAAGTCTTGTTGACGATCTACAATCATTAAAAGCAGTTAAATTCGTGGAGTGTCTGGGAGTATCTGCTGGAATATTACAGCATGCAATGATCGTATAAACCTAGACACGAGTAACAGATATGCCAGGGGAAAATCTTGATGAGGTGTGTTTCGTCTGTCCGGGACCAATCCCACTTGAATAACGGATGGGATGGAGAAGATGCTACACTCTAAGGCACAAGTTTATTTACTCAGCGCAATGGAGCCACAGAAATGCTCGAAAATGTCTAGTGGGAAATGCTAGAAAAATACGTATTTTGCACCGTGGGCAGCTGTACCATCAAAATTCGCAGAGCCAATGTTCCAGTACAACCCAAGAAATATATTACAACAGCTTCAACTTAGATCTCGCTCTTCGTATACAACTGATGCCAAGGCAGGGTGCCGGCCGGAGTGGCCGAGCGGTTCTAGGCGCTTCAGTCTGGAACCGCGCGACCTCTACGGTCGCAGGTTCGAATCCTGCCTCGGGCATGGATGTGTGTGATGTCCTTAGGTTAGCCAGGTTTAAGTAGTTCTAAGTTCTAGGGGACTGATGACCTCAGATGTTAAGTCCCATAGTGCTCAGAACCTTTTGAACCAAGGAAGAGTGCAGTTCACCCGTGTACGAGGTAGCTACAAACTGAGCCTCTAGTTCAACCGATAGTTGACTCCATTTGGTATCTTACCAGATAGCACTGATAAGGTGAATGGACAAGATCCAATGAGTGGCAGTACGTTTCTTAACGTTTGTGCTGAGGAGCACGAAAGCTTCGCAGATATGCTGATCCATCTCCAGCGGGTGGCGCTAAAAGGAAGACGTTGTGCAACACGTTGTCGCTTATTGTCACAATTCCGAGAGGGCTCGCTCCTACAAGTCAGCCAATATATTACTAGCACCACACACATCTTCCGAACCCACGATGACGAAAAACTCGGAGAAGTTGGATCTTATACTGAGGTTTACCCATTATAATTCTCTCCGAGCACCACTCGCGGTTGGAACAGGAAGGCGGCTGAATCGTAGTAATGCCACAAGTATTCTCCCCACATAGTCGGGCTGACGGATTGGGAGATAACGCTCTACCACCTCCAATAGAAATAGAAACGAGTAAAATGATATAGGGTATAACGTTGTGTCGACGGCTACGTCATTAGAGATGGAGCGGAAGGTTCAGTGGGGGAAGACTTGGGTGGAGGGGAGGGGGGAGGGCGGGGGTGGTATGCAGCATCAAATCAGCAATGTGTTTCTCAAGGGAAAAACTCCGGCATTTACCTTAAGCAATATAGGTAAATAGTGGAAGAGCTAAATCAGGGGACGGGAATTTGAATGCGAATCTAGTGTCCCTGCCTTACGATGCTCACTTTTCAAGTAGGGCCACGGCTAGTACATCACTGCGGAACTCAAACTAATTTCTGCGTTGAGAACAGCTGTATTTTGCTGTACGGGTTATCGCTACCGTTATTACTTGCACCACACACTATCTTTTTGCTGTATCTCCATTCAGGATAACAATAACCCCTATAAACGATACTTAAGGTGGAGGAACCTATAGGGGTTGAACTGTGCGGTGTATCATGTCTGACAATACGCAACAAACAGCGGCTCTACTTTTTCTGTCATCCATTATCCATTATCATTTTGTCGTCACGAACTCTGGATAGAACGCCAGATCTTGGAATGGAACTGAGGGGAAAACTGAATGTAGCCTACAGAAATTCAGTTCAGATGACTGTACAGATTTTGACTTGGCGCAGTGAAACTGAAAGTGTGTCGGTCCATTGAAACGTACATTGGACATTTCAACCATGTCCTATGTTCGTTCGTAATTTATTTCTATTGCATTTTGATTTAATATTACATTTATGCGAACATAGGACCAAGCAGTTACTAATTCTGACGAGCTGTTCTCTTAGCCTAGTAGTCATACTCGCTCATTTGCCGTTATTCGTGAGTCCACTGCACTCCAGTTTCTGGTCGCGCTTTTATTACTATTAGTGCTCAAATATCTTAGTTCTTTGCATATATGCTGTGGATGTTAGGCATTACACGAATTGGTTCGGCTTTTAGAATTTGTATTTGATGTTATACTCTTGTGGTGGTGAGGACGGAGCGGCATGTTGTTTGTGCCACTTGGGCTGGTACAGCGGCCAAGAGGTCGGCACAGTTTCTCGTCCCACGCCGGGCGAAATTCCGCGAGTTTTTCACCACCTTGGCGAGGCGCGAGTTGCGAGGTGGCTGACCCGCGGTTCTCACCGGCCTGGCCCACTGACACCGGCAGGCGCCAACCAGCGGGCACCCAGCGGCGGCAGCAGCGGCGGCAGCAGCCCGCGGGGTGTCGCGCGCGCGTTTCGGGGCCGCGCCGACTGCCTGGCGCCACAGTGCCGCCGATTCCAGGTCACGCTGCTCTAGCACCCGCCGCTCTGCACCAGCCCACTACCGGTACACGGCTCCACGAGTCCGGTTTTCCGTAAACACGCTACTGGCCGGACATAACACCCTCCAATAGTTATTCTAGAAATGCGGGTCCGGCTGCCAGAATAGACAGCAGAATCGATTTTCGCTCAGTGCGTGGGTGTCCGCAGAATTTTACCGAGCGAACAAGAGGCTAAAATTCCAGTTTTAATATAACTGATTCAGTGAGTTCGAAAACTTAGGATGTACGGCAGGGCTCGCTTCTCGTGACATCTAGTGCTCAACTCCTCATTACATAAGGGCGTCCGGATACCTTTGATCAGATAATGTCCACTACTGGTCATTAAAATTGCTACACCACAAAGATGACGTGCTACAGACGCGAAATTTAACCGACAGAAAGAAGATGCTGTGATATGCAAATGATTAGCTATTCAGAGCAATCACACACGGTTGGCCCCGGTGGCGACACCTACAACGTGCTCACATGAGGAAAGTTTCCAACCGGTTTCTCACACACAAACAGTAGTAGACCGACGTTGCCTGGTGAAGCGTTGTTGAGATGCCTCATGTAAGGAGGAGAAACGCGTACCATCACGTTTCCGACTTTGATTAAGGTCGGATTGTAGCCTATCGCGATTGTGGTTTATCGTATCGCGACATTGCTGCTCGCTTTGGTCGAGATCCAATGACTGTTAGCAGAATATGGAGTCGGTGGGTTCAGGATGGTAAAACGGACTGCCGCGCTGGATCCTTAACGGCTTCGTATTACTAGCAGTCGAGATGACAGGCATCTTATCCGCATGGCTGTAACGGATCGTGCAACCACGTCTCGATCCCTGAGTCAACAGATGGGGACGTTTGCAAGACAACAACCATCTGCACGTACAGTTCGACGATGTTTGCAGCAGCATGGACTATCAGCTCGGAGACCGTGCCTGCGGTTACTCTTGACGCTGCATCACAGACAGGAGCGCCTACGATGGTGTACTCGACGACGAACCTACGTGCACGAATGGCAAAACGTCATTTTTTCGGATGAATCCAGGTTCTGTTTACAGCATCGTGATGGTCGCATCCGTGTTTGGCGACATCGTGGTGAACGCACATTGGAAGCGTGTATTCGTCATCGCCATGCTGGCGTATCACCCGGGATGATAGTATGGGATGCCATTGGTTACACGTCTCGGTCAACTCTTGTTCACATTGACGGCACTTTGAACAGTGGACGTTACATTTCAGATGTGTTACGACCGTGTTACGAAACCCTACATTTCAGCAGGATAATGCACGACCGCATGTTGCAGGTCCTGTACGGGCCTTGCTGGATACAGAAAATGTTCGACTGCTGCCCTGGCCAGCACATTCTCCAGATCTCTCACCAACTGAAAACGTCTGGTCAATGGCGGCCGAACAACTGGCTCGTCACAATACGCCAGTCACTACTCTTGGTGAACTGTGGTATCGTGTTGAAGCTGCATGGGCAGCTGTACCTGTACACGCCATCCAAGCTCTGTTTGACTCAATGCCCAGGCATATCAAGGCCGTTATCACGGCCAGAGGTGATTGTTCTTGGTACTGATTTCTCAGGATGTATGCACGCAAATTGCGTGAAAATGTAATCACATGTCAGTTCTAGTATAATATATTTGTCCAATGAATACCCGTTTATCATCTGCATTTCTTCTCGGTGTAGCAATTTTAATGGCCAGTAGTGTATATTAGACTGAAGGTCTTTTACGTATATGAGACACAGTAATCGACCTGAGATTGAGTCCTGTGGGAACACATAAGTGATTTCTCTCCAGTGAGATGAATCTCCCCTGCTTACCTTGGTTGAATAATTAAGTAAAATGTTCTCCTTTTTTTTGTTAGACCATCAGTTCCATAAACCTCAGTTTATCTGGGAGAATGTTGTGATTTACACAGTCAGATGCCTTAAACAGGTCACAGAAAAAACTAGCCAATGCTGTATTGTTATTTAATGCTCGTAAACTTTCAAATGATCGTGTAAGTGGCAGTCTCAGTTGAGCAACTTCTTCTGAAATCACAACTGTGATTTACTTAGGATAGTGACTGCAGTTCAACACCTTGTTTCACCGTCCCCCCTCTCTCTCTCACCAACAACACATACATCACTACACTCTACATATAAGCGTTACAGTCACCTTCATTCATCAGCTACTCCGTAGACACTACTCCCGGAATTAACGGAAGTATTGTGCGGAAATGCGCAAAGACAAGAAAGCTTTCCAATTTGTTTTGAAGTTACTATAGACGCATTCCTAATTTTGCTAAACAAGAGAGTAAGGTGAGTAATTCTGCTTGAAATACGGCATCCTCAAATATTGTATACTCGTCTATTCAGTGTGCAAACCGAAGAGCAGACGAGTCCCCACTCTCTCTACTGAGACTACAGCAGAAGGAGCAGCTGCTTGCTGTTTCACGAAGTTAAGCCTGCCCTCCCGCAGTTCGCAGACATGCTCGAGCCTGTGCCGAGTTTATAAACTTCAGCCCATTGTCTGAACGTATGGCGTGGGTCCTACCTGGGCAAACTGACTGATGAATAACATGCAAAACCGACGTTTTGTAGCAATTTTCGAACTAAAAGCCAGCAATACAGCATTTAAAGTATTATTTAATTCTATAAAATTTTAACACACGTTTTTTATTTGATTTCTGTATTATAAATGGTTGGTGAAAGTTGCGACTATGAAAACAATGAATTTGTTTATAAAATAACTTCGTCTGGTACCGGTCACGATTGTCTTTTTGTTTATATTTAGCACAACGCGTTTCAAGAATTGATTCCCATCTCCAAGAGCGTTTTACGTGTATTATGCCGTTTATGCCAGGCCGAGATTTCCACACCAGGTATATAGAGGACAACAATGCGTATATACAACACACAGCGAACATCAGCAATATTCGCAACACATACGCAATGCAAGACACCCATTTGGAAATGTAAACTTAAATGTGAAAGTACTCCACCGACTAAATAAAAGTCATAAAATGAATTTGTTAGAAGAAATGGAGATATAAATTCACATGACAGAAAATGTGAAGAGAAAATATTAACTTAAAAACTGTAAAGGGAATCAGTGAATTTCTTCAGATGCTCCCAGTATATCACTAAAATAAGAAATAAGTACAGGTAAATATTTATAATTTATAAGGAAATTATGATGCAGATTATTCAAAAAATGGTTCAAATGGCTCTGAGCACTATGGGACTTAACTACTGAGGTCATCAGTCCCCTAGAACTTAGAACTACTTAAACCTAACTAACCTAAGGACATCACACACATCCATGCCCGAGGCAGGATTCGAACCTGCGACCGTAGCGGTCACGCGGTTCCAAACTGACGCGCTTAGAACCGCACGGCCACTCCGGCCGGCTGCAGATTATTAAGAGGCTCTGTATGCAGGAATAGTATCCCATACTCGATGGAGGATATATAGCGTTATTATCCCTGTAGATTATATGCAAAAATATCTGTATTGCTTTTGTTTCTATACGATTGTTGTTCTGTCCTTGTACGTTGCTGCTTGCAATGTGTGCCGTGTGATGTTTAGTATGTTTGAGTTTTTGCATACGAGGACTACAAAAAAAACGTCAAGTAGAAGTTTTTCCAACTCCGCCATGCAGTCTGTATAATAATAGATCATTAATGGAAAAATTACACGTATTTATATAATACGCTACAGACAACAGAACAGTGATGCGCCTAACACATCCAAAACATCACGAGTAAATGGCGTTATACATGAAAAACGCACTTTTTCTGAAACGCGCCGTGCAGGAGATAAATAAAAAGAAAATGTTAATGGTAATAGAAAAAGTTATTTTATAAGTAAACCCATAATTTAGGATTTAATGAAAGGATTATATTAAAAATGAAAATGATTTACCTTTGGCACTTCTGCTTTTGAATTCCTCTCTCTTTTTATGGGATTACTTTGTATTTTTTGACGGTCCATCCATAATAATAGACGAAAAAATATAACTGCATACACTGTGCAGGACACCCATTTGGAAATATAGACCAAAATTTGAAAGTACTCTCCCGACTAGATAAAGGTCGTAAGTGGATCTGTTGGAAGAATTAAGACATCTGCACATAAAAAAATGTGAAGACAGAATATTAAGGAAAAAAGTGGGGAAGGGGGTCATGGAATTTCTTCGGATGCTTCGATAATATCCTGTTATGTTGTGATTATTCGTTATACGATAACGAATACAGCCGCCATAGCGTATACGGTATTGCGCTACAATTTGAAATACAGTTTTCAGAATGCTGTAACAGCGATGTTCATAAAGTTTCGAAGTTGTGCCTTGTATAATTACAACGAAAAGATGTTTTTTGGAAGAATAGATTTATAAGTGTAAAAAAAGCGTGTGTGTGTTTTAAAAATCTCACTAAAACGCTCGGGTGACATCTCTGTTGCGTGACGAGTATGCTATCTTGTCAAACGCTACCGATCTTAACGATACACGGCGTGTTTTTTTTAAAAAAAGTGACATATATTCCTACAGGGGGTAGTGTAGGTCAAAACTAGAAGAAAAGTTCCTATAACATGTTCGGAGACCAATCCTATTGAGATGTGGGCCAGTCCGTCCTCCGACTTCAATCTGTCTGTTACGTAGATCTGGACACTCTCAACAGTGCTGCATGTGGTACCACGCATGCTGACACATCCTTCAACCCTGGTTCGCACTGAATCACATACTCCTTCAGATACACCTGCCTCCACTCAGAATGCGTCAACTGCATTTATTATATCCTCCTGTAACATTGTCAGTGGACTGGTAGTACACTAATTACTTTAAATGTCCCACTTAGTCGATGACCATAGATGTTCAGTCCCATAGTAGAGCCATTTTGTCCCACTTAGTCAGAAGTCCAACAGTTTTGGCCCGGTGAACGGCGAGGCCCCGCTAGCGTATCTCCTCGACGAACCCATCGCCCTGAAACATTGCGGTCAGGTGTTGTCCCCCGATCCTTAGAAAATGGGGTAGTGCCCCGTCGTGGATGAACTGCAGTCATTGTCTTTCTACGAGAGTAACGTTCTACAGTAGCGCTGGTAATTAATCATGCAGAAATCGGTTATATATAGTACTTGTTAATCTTTCGGTAAATTACGGCCCTATGAGTCTCTCGCCGACAATTTCTCCCCACACACTGATACTAAAGCGATCATGATGCTTCATCTCCATGATTGTTCGAGGATTTTCATCTGCCCACACGTGCTTATTGTGGTAATTTACTATGCCATGTCTTGTAAATCCTGCTTCATCTGTCAATATTACACTTCACTTGTCACCAGTAAAACGGCCCACATCTTGACAGGTATTGATTTCCGCTCATATAATTGTAAGAACCTCTCCTCTAGTTTTTACAAATGCTACCTCCTGTAGGAGCCGGCCGGAGTGGCCGTGCGGTTATCGGCGCTACAGTCTGGAGCAGAGCGACCGCTACGGTCGCAGGTTCGAATCCTGCCTCGGGCATCGATGTGTGTGATGTCCTTAGGTTAGTTAGGTTTAATTAGTTCTAAGTTCTAGGCGACTGATGACCTCCGACGTTAAGTCTCATAGTGCTCAGAGCCATTTGAACCATTTGAACCTCCTGTAGGAATATATGAAACTTTTTTTTTGAAAACACGCTGTTTATGGTGACTGGGATACACAAGTAGACGAGTTCAGCCGCCTAATGGCAAATAGTTTCTTTGCGTTCGTTGCTTTCATTTTTTTAACTTGTTTCGTTTTCAGTGTAATTGTTTCATCGGTGTGATTGATATGTAGATCAAGAGCGTTGATTAGTGTTTCTGACGCTGACGACGAGATATGAACGCGATGCCATAAGAGAGAGTATCCTATTTCTTTGTCTGTACTCTGAAGGCCACCATACGGTTTGCAGCGGCGTGTACATGGCGTACACCTTCCTGTTCCATTCACAGATTATTTATTTATTTATTTTTGTCATCAGTCTTCTGGTTTGATGCGGCCCGGCACGAATTCCTCTCCTGTGCTAACCTCTTCATCTCAGAGTAGCACTTGCAACATACGTCCTCAATTATTTGCTAGATGTATTCCAATCTCTGCCTTCCTCTACAGTTTTTGCCCTCCACAGGTCCCTCTAGTACCATGGAAGTCATTCCCGCATCTCTTAACAGATGTCCTATCATCCTGTCCCTTCTCCTTATCAATGTTTTCCACATGTTCTTTTCGATTCTGCGCAGAATCTCCTCATTCCTTACTCTATCAGTCCACCTAATTTTCAACATTCGTCTGTAGCATCACATCTCAAATGGTTCGATTCTCTTCTGTTCCAGTTTTCCCACAGTCCACGTTTCAGTACCATACAATGCTGTACTCCAGACGTACATTCTCAGAAATTTCTTCCTCAAATTAAGGCCGATATTTGATATTAGAAGACTCCTCTTGGCCAGGAATGCCCTTTTTGCCATTGCTAGTCTGCTTTTGATGTCCTCCTTGCTCCGTCCGTCATTGGTTATTTTACTGCCTAGGTAGCAGAATTCCTTAACTTCATCTACTTCGTGACCATCTATCCTGATAATTCTTCTTCACTTTCACTCAGGATAGCAGTATCATCAGCGAATCGTATAATTGATATCCTTTCAGCTTGAATTTTAATTTCACTCCTGAACCTTTCTTTTATTTCCATCATTGCTTCCTCGATGTACAGATTGAACAGTAGGGGCGAGAGGCTACATCCTTGTCTTACACCCATTTTAATATGAGCACTTCGTTCTTGGTCGTCCACTGTTATTATTCCCTCTTGGCTGTTGTACATATTGTATATGACCCGCCTCTCCCTATAGCTTACTTCTACTTTTTTGAGAATTTCGAACATCTTGCACCATTTTAAATTGTCGAACGCTTTTTCCGCGTCGACATATACTATGAACATGCCTTGATTTTTGTTTAGTCTTGATTCCATTATTAACTGCAACGTCAGAACTGCCTCTCTCGTGCCTTTACCTTTCCTAAAGCCAAATTGATCGTTATGTAGCGCATTCTCAATTTTATTTTCCATTCTTCTGTATATTATTCTTGTAAGCAACTTGGATGCTTGAGCTGTTAAGCTGATGGTGCGATAATTCTCACACTTGCCAGCGCTTGCCGTCTTCTGAATTGTGTAGATGATGCTTTTCCGAAAGTCAGATGGTATATCGCCAGAGTCATACATCCTGTACACCAACGTCAATAGTCGTTTTGTTTCCACTTCCCCCAATTATTTTAGAAATTGTGATGAAATGTTACTTAAACTTTCTGCCTTATTTGATCTTAAGTCCTCCGAAGCTCTTTTAAATTCTGATTCTAATACTGGGTCCCCTATCTTTTCTAAATCGACTCCTATTTCCTCTTCTATCAAGTCAGACACATCTTCCCCCTCATAGGGAGTTTCAGTGTATTCTTTCTTGCTTTTCATATCACCGAAGGTTGTTTGACTTTTCTGTATGCTGAGTCTGTCCTTGCGACAATCATTTCTTTTTCGATGTCTTCATATTTTCCTTCAGCCATTTCGTCTTACCTTCCCTGCACTTCCCGTTTATTTCATTCCTCAGTGACTTGCAATTCTGTATTCCTGAGTTTCCCGGAACATTTTTGTACTTCTTCCTTTCATCGATCAACTGTAGTATTTCTTCTGTTACCTATAGTTTCTTCGCAATTGCTTTCTTTCTACCTATGTTTTCCTTCCCATCTTCTGTGATTGCCCTTATTGCTGTATATATAGCATTCGAGAACTTCAAACGTATCTCGTCGTTCCTTAGTACTTCTGTATCCCACTTCTTTGCGTATTGATTCCTCCTGACTAATGTCCTAAACTTTAGCCTGCCCTTCATCAGTACTATATTGTGATCGGAGTCTATATCTGCTCCTGGGTACACCTTATACAGAACCGGTACACAGGACGTACGCGAGAAGTAAGACTGTCGATAGACTCCCTCATGAGCTCGAATTTCTATAATTTTAGCATTGTGGTCGTTATGCGAAATTTCACCCAAACTTAAACGTCGGGTTTATGAACATTCGTTAAAATAGCACCAAGGGAACAGCATATTTAAGCATACCCCTCCAACGATAGGTAAGAAACAATAGTGTCCGGGTCCTGTCGCTCTTCCAGACCATATATAGGTCGGTATTCAGTCTGAAACCTATTTTATTTATTTATCGTATCCAAGACATCACCATTTTACAAAAATAAATATATATATATATATATATATATATATATATATATATATATATATATATATATATATATATATTACAATGCAAGAGAAGCAGTTATAATACAATAATACATGGTTATAAGGTAAATTAACTACAATAATATAGAAAAGTATGTAACATATAATGATAAGCGCTAAGGATGCGAAACAGAGCGATTTTCATATCCCACGTGAAGCCCAATACACTGCAGCTTGAATAGCCTTGTCATTTGCTTCAAATAGGTCTTGAGTCGAACACGGGTTGTTTAGTTTCCTGCAGACCAGTAGGTGTTGTGGGTCTTGCTGTTCTCCACACTCGCAGGGCTCGTCTGCACTGATGTAGCCCCATTTTTCCAAGTTTGCTCTGCATCTTGATACGCCTGTTCGTAGTCTATTCAGGGCTTTCCAGGTCGTATATGGGAGTTCAGAGCCAGCTGTGGGTTCTTCCCTGGGGCTATTCCCTGGTCTTCCTGGGTCCACATTGTACCACAGCTCTTCTCGTCGTGCTCTAGGCGATAAAAGAGATGCTTCAGTTGTTCGTAGGAAACTCTTCCTTGATTTAAGTCGGCGAGGTTGAAGATTGTATCCGAACATTGAATGCCTGGGATCTGTCTCCTGTTTGTGTTTCTCGATTTCTGCGGCAGTCCTTCTTCTGATGTCTGGCGGGGCTATGCCCATGAGGTGGTACAGCTGCTTTGTGGGAGTTGGGCGGAGGCATCCTGTCACGATGCGTCCAGTCTCATTCAATGCTATATTTACTTGTTCAGCGTGGGTGGAATTTTGCCAAACGGGTGCCGAGTACTCCGCAGTGGAGAAACATAAGGCTAAAGCTGACGTGCGGAGAACTGTAGGTTGCGCTCCCCATCTGCTATTTGTTAGCTTGCGGATGATGTTGTTCCTGGCACTCACTTTCATCTTTGTGGCCAAACAGTGTTCCTTGTAGGTGAGAGCACGATCAAGTTTAATATCAAGATATTTTGGTGTGTCGCAGTGAGATAGATGTTGTCCCTTCCAGCTTATGTTGAGTTTCCTCCTTGCTTCCTTATTACGTAGGTGAAAAGCACAGACCTGGGTTTTTGCTGGGTTTGGCTTGAGGTGGTTATTATCATAATAGTCACCCAGCTTTTCAATCGCTAAAGTTAATTTACTTTCTACCTCTTCAAAGGTTTTTCCCTGGGTGGTAAGGCCTGTATCGTCTGCATAGATGAAGGAGCGAGCGTCCTTGCTGATCGGTTGGTCATTGGTATAATATTTATACAGCAATGGGGCGAGGACGCTACCTTGAGGTAGGCCGTTTTTCTGGGTCCGCCATCGGCTCTTCTTCGACTGCAGCGTGACAAAATACCGTCTATTCTGCAACAGGCACTGGATGAATTGCGCCAGTCGGAGTCAGAAACCTAGATGCTCAGTATGGTAATCGGAAAATCTACGCCAGAAACCCGACTCCCCTTGCTAGCGAAATGCCGGTCACGAAAATTCTTCCACCAATAGTTTTTGTAACATATCTCTCTCAGCCAAACACTTGCTTACTTTAGAGACTTCTGTTTTGGAGACTTTCTCTTTTAGTGTGAAACATATCAATGAGAATTTTTATGAAAGTTCCAAGAGCGGAAACGTGATGAACAGATTTCTGTGTTGTACTGATTGTAAATATTTCGGGATAGAGTATCAAAACGTGTCGGAGTTCTGTTATTTAACTGAGTCCAGCCCAGCGAACAAAATAATTAATGTGCTACAATATATTCAAAATGGAAAGCTAAATATGACGAGGACCAAATGGCCAACTGTTTAAATTAAAAATAAAAAGATCTTGGGAATGACTTAACAGCAACTTTAAGTGGGAAAAACTAACATTCCCCGAATACATTGTAACATACATAAGCCAGAGGACAGGCAAAGGAACGCGGAAGCAATTAAGAGCCGAGAACCGGAACAACATTGTTAGAGATAACATTGAAGAAACTATAGGAAATTATAGATAGCATATGAACAGATAAATCGACTATCCAGACGACATTTAGAATGCAGTACCACTATTGCCCAAATACAGGAGTACAAATGTTCACAAATTCGTCAAGAGGAACATTTTGTCGCATAGTATACCTTTTTTTTGCATTATATGTGAAATATTATTGGATATTTTGTGAATATCAACGTCTTGATCGTTTATAATGTAGTTTTGACTACTGCCAACATCAGATCAAAACTTAATACATGTAAAACAACGATCAGTTTGGGTATTCCGTTGTTTCACAAGTTCTAAGTTTTGAACTGTCTTCACAAAATATTCATAATGGTCGCGGACTCATACAGGAAGTGTGATTCCTTTATTAATAAACGTTATTGTGATTAAGCGTTTTCCAGAATTGAAATTTTTACATTAAGCGTAACACTTGAAGAATATAAGATTGTATTGTCAAGGAGTATGTTGTAGCATGTCTTCTCAAGCTTCAATCCCTATACCCCTCCAGCCAACTTCCAGTAACACTTTACTTCCTCTTCTTCCTGTTCTATTCGCGAATAGTGTGCGGAAAGAGCAGCAATCGATATACCACCATACGATTTCTAATTACTATTTTTCACGTCATAATAACTGCGTTGACTTACTTTTTGTGGGACATTCGTTCCCGAATCTCCAACCGTCAACATCAGGCGATGCCTCCCTTGTTGCTTCTCCCGCAGGTGTGTGTTAAGCATGTCCATAACGCTTTCGCGCCAACAAATTCGTTGTTTCTTGGATCTACAGTATCTGTTCAATCATTTGTAACCTAAAAAAAGATTCTGACTGAGGAGCAGTGTTCGGCAGTCGGTCGAACCAGTGTTTTGTAAACCAATTTCTTTGCGTATGAGGTACAGTTGCTAACAGTTCTTCCCGATGAATCACAGCTTGGAATCTGCTTTCCTTAAACTAATTTTATGTGGGTGTTCTACCGTAGGGCACTGCGGACGATACTTCCAAATATTTAAGGTTTTTACTGTTTGCAGTGACCAGTAGTGTAATCGAAAAATAATGGCTGCGTCTTTTTTTTCTTAAGTGATTCATCACACAGCACACCATCTACTGTACATGATCATTCTCAATTAACCATCGTCCTCCATCGACTATAACAAAGCGGATATATCGTAGAACCTCTGACATAGCATTGGGATAGTATGTGTTTCAAATACTGGAGAAATATCTGTCGGCTGCGGTATAAGGGAGTTGCAAATATAGGCTTAATACCAAGTTCCTTAGCCGAATCACTTTCTTAATTCGGCGATATTATTTCAAGCTTATACCGCCAGCAACGTGTACCCGCGCTTTCGGTCTATTAATACATCACTCCAGCGATCACTGTCCATATTGAAAGTGGCGATATTTGCGTGGAAAACGACTTCATTCCGAAGCAGTCCATGTATAGATTTATAAAGCTTTTATTTTTTTTAACATGGATATCATTAGCGATACTTGTGTGCGACGGTAGAGCCAAGCCGCTTTATGTACAGGGTTGCAGTGACATAGTCATTGCAATCTTGTTGTTATAATAGCTGGTGGCTTATTAGACGATTATGTCTCTCTTCCTGAGCCACACTGGTACCACTCACAAGAAAAACAAATAAGACATGTCTATACATCGCTGATTTTCGCTCAGTATTTCTTGGTGTCACCAGCATTCGGTTACTGGCGAAGTATTATACTTAGTAGGTGCTGTGTGATAGACTCACGGTGATCAACAGGCTTATAAAGTATGTGTAGTGTGGCCAGTATTCCGACATGTGCAAAGAAAAGGGCTTTGTCCTGTCGCAAGGAAGGTATTAATTTCATGTGGAAAATTATTATTTCTGCATATCGATAACCGTAACATGAAGTAACAGGAATTAAGAATTTTTTTATATGGAAAATTATGTCCAGTCAAAAGAATGCTACAGATTTTGATATTTCCAGAGCCAATGTCGTCAGGAGGGAGTATTTTCCATACTTTGCTCACTGTCGAATGTCGTCAGATTTAGGTTGCAACTGTAAGAATTAATTGTAAGCTCAGTGATAAATATGTGGCTGATTTCCTAGGACGATTCTACATGCTGTGCGGGGAGCGTGTATCGGTTATAGCCTGTGACCAGAACGACTGACGCATTTAGCTTACGGCAGGAGCAGTCTGAACTGTACGGTCTGGAGTAGGAAGGTGCACTTGACTTTACCTTGTCGTCCTCTAGTTGGGTGAATGGTAAACTAATACTCACTATGTAGTGGGCGGCATTCGTGATTGCATGTGTTCTCCATTGTAATTTAAGAAGATTCAATATGGACGTGTGTTTGCACTGGTCACTTATTTCCTCCCATGTAGATTGACCGGTTGACTGCTTCTACACATTTTCTGTCTTTATTTGGTTGAGAGAACATCGGTTGTGATGTGTGTTGTGTGCATCTAGATGTTGAAAGACAGGTGGAAGAGACATTTGTAGGTTCTCTAGACACGAGAAACACCTCAGTTGACTTTGTATAGGACAAGGATGATTTGGAATCTGTTATATCATTGACATAGGTATTCGTTGAAAAATATGAGTGTAGCTACTTGTTTCCTCTATTTTTTCGAGTTTTCACGTAAAGATCTTCACAGGTGAGATAGTTTCTCGTTACTCAGTTGTTTGCAGCATGTTCTACCTCGCTAAAGTTTCAGGTTTCTACCGATGTGATATCCACTCTTTTCTTCAGAATTATAATGTGCGAGCAATCGGTATAATGCTGCTAAGTGGCTGATGTCGAGAACTATCTCGTAAGTGGTATGATATTCTGGGAAACCGTGTGAAAATACGTTTCTGGTAATTCTAGAGTTTGGAGATGGCTGTAGAAATCATGGCAGCAAGGAAACAAGCAGATTGGTGCAAGAGACAGAAACGCCTTTGTGCCGTGCAGAACCTGCCCAGCCTTTGTACACCAGTTTGGTGAGTGAGCGCAGTCCGCTAAGGACGCTCCGATCGCGTATCAGGGAAGTGTGTGCTGGGGCCAGTTGATTTGTGACCGTGGATGACTGACCGACCTTGTGGGAAATATCTAGTACTGCTAGGACTATATATGGAGCATGTGCTTATGTTGTTTGCTATCTGTCTGTCTTCACAGTATACATACGACTGTCTGGTGCTCAATAGCTATATGCAGGATGGAGAAGAGATGATTTTGTATGGTGCAGGATATGAAATGTCTCTACTGCATCGATATGGTATGTCGGTGATGTAGTTCAGTTGGAGATTGGCTTCATGCTGCTAAATTCAAGCTTTCCTCGACAGTAGCAGGGCAGTGTAATTGAAGAAGTGTCTTTGGCAGTAGTTTCCGTATTTCCATGATCTGTAGACCACCATTGCAGTGTTTAACTGTTGGTGCTATATGACTGCTGTATATATTTTTTTCGATCTGTACAAAATAGTTTTACCGCTGAAAGTCTCGTAATTTGTCCATCTGCAGAAAATGGGGGACATTCTCCTACACTGGCACCAGAAGCAATTTGGCAGGTAAATTCAGTAAGAACCAGTCAGAATGCTCCATTCATAAGAAGTTCCATGATGTCAGAGAGCCACGAGACATCCTTTGTGCAGGGCAGAGAAGCCTCTACAGTCTGGTTCGACTACATCGGGGGAAAGGTATCTACGGAAAGTGCTGTGATATCTGAGAACCACGTGATGTCTTCTTTGTTCGAGTGTTCAGAGACAAGTTCAAGTAGACGCCTCTGGTTCGGACAGGTGGGATGCTGCCCCTCATCTGCCATTGTGGTCTAGAGCATCTCCAGATCAGCAGCTGTTGGACATCGAAAACTTCGAGCTATTTGTCTTGTCTGTTCGATAGTGCTTCGAATTTTGTCTGTGTAATTGTTCTGATTTTCCCGCCTATTCTTAGACACTAGTCTGTGCTTTGAAAAGTGAGGAAAATAATGCCCTGACTCCAGCATAAAATATAAATTAAGCCCATTCACCGTTTCAGAAAAGTGATGAACACCACAGCAACTGTAGGATTCGGAAATTATCTCTCTCTCTATTTCTGGCATTGCCTTCAAACAAGCAGCTAAGTCTCGAAAAGTGGTGAACGCCCTGTTTAGAGTTACAGAGAAATTTATTTCGGCTTCCAAAACTCGTCGTTTTGGCGTGTAAAATCACATATTGCAGCAGATATCGGTTTCGGGTTTCTGTTTCCCACAAAAGCGTGTGAAGTGACTCACGGAGCTTTCACAAATGTGCAGCTGCGCTATGGAAGGCTGGCTGGTCTTTTATCAAATGATCTACAGTTACTGCACACCCATTTATCAGCATGAATTGCAAACTGTAACTTAGCCCCATCCTGTTGCATATTCATCATTTAATGAAGCGTATTCGTCTTCTTCATACATTCACCAAATATTATTTCTCACCAAACATCTTGCAGGTGGCTGTTGACACAGTCCTCAGCTGCATGATTACAGGTATCATTCCAGTTAAACTCCTCCTTCTTCAGTACAGACACCTCATCCATTGAACACACAGTAAGCAATTATGTCCATTCTCCCAGTTCAATAGCTAGACACAAATCCATTTGCCGCCATTTTTACCCAGACTGCCATTTTCGATTACTGATAAAGGGGAGATGGGGAGGGCTGAGAGTGCCCTCTGGCGATGGTGTTGTAAACTAGCTCAGTTGAACTCCTCACACCATGGTGAACACACTTGATGGAGCTATTGCCTATGACAGCTCTAATTGTTTAAATAAACAATAAAGACTTACATCCATTCTATCTGGCAGCCCGCCACAGACTGAGTCCTTTTCCTGCCAATTTCCAGAATGGGAAGCGCGGGGAGGGGGGAGGGGAGGGGAAGGGAAGGCGTGGAGTTAGGTTAGAGAAGATTTGAACTTCCCACCGTGATCTTAGTGTGATGTTGCCACGTCTATGGCCGCCATCTTGGATCCGCCATCTTGACTAAATTTCGCAGCAATGCAGAACAGGGTGGTGCTCTCTTTGTCCCACTACTTCCCATTTCCTGTTTTTGTCAGAGGACAATGAACTCATCAAGACAATAGTAGGTAACTTCAAAAAATTACTAACACATAAAAAAAAGGCTCTGAGCACTATGGGACTTAACATCTATGGTCATCAGTCCCCTAGAACTTAGAACTACTTAAAACTAACTAACATAAGGACAGCACACAACACCCAGTCATCATGAGGCAGAGAAAATCCCTGACCCCGCCGGGAATCGAACCCGGGATACTAACACATCAATGTAATCTACCTTGACCACTCAATATAAACACAGAAAAGTAGTAGGCATTAGTTTCGGAATGACCTCGCAAGTATGTTATTAATTATGCCGCATCTGGTTTGAAATTACACTCGGTGATTATACACTGAGATAACAAAATTCATGGGATACCTCTTAATACTGTGTCGGACCTCATGTTTCTGGAGAAATATTGACCAATGCTGCGTCTACAGCCGTCTGTAATTAGGCGTTCTCTGGTACCACGGCTTGATTGCAATATATGAATATCGAGACAACATCAAATATTTAACTTAATGTTTTCATTCATTTCAGTCCCTCATACTTAGACGAAATTTCAGTCGAATATAAACGTAGAATTGTTGTTTGTGGCATGCAGCTTTACTGTATGGTTAAATGATGATGGCGTCCTCTTGGATAAAATATTCCGGAGGTAAAATAGTCCCCCATTCGGATCTCCGGACGGGCACTACTCAAGAGGACGTCGTTATCAGGAGAAAGAAAACTGGCGTTCTACGGATCGGAGCGTGGAATGTCTGATCCCTTAATCGGTCAGGTAGGTTAGAAAATTTAAAAAGGGAAATGGATAGGTTGAAGTTAGATATAGTGGGAATTAGTGAAGTTCGGTGGCAGGAGGAACAAAACTTTTGGCCAGGTGAATACAGGGTTATAAATACAAAATCAAATAGGGGTAATGCAGGAGTAGGTTTAATAATGAATAAAAAAATAGGAGTGCGAGTAAGCTACTACCAACAGCATAGTGACCACATTATTGTGGCCAAGATAGACACGAAGCCCATGCCTACTACAGTGGTACAAGTTTTTATGCCAACTAGCTCTGCAGATGATGAAGAAATTGATGAAATGTGTGATGAGATAAAAGAAATTATTCAGGTAGTGAAGGGAGACGAAAATTTAATAGTCATGGGTGACTGGAATTCAAGAGTAGGAAAGTGGAGTGAAGGAAACATAGTGGGTGAATATGGATTGGGGGAGAGAAATGAAAGAGGAAGCTGTCTGGTAGAATTTTTCACGGAGCATAACTTAATCATAGCTAACACTTGGTTCAAGAATCATAAAAGAAGGTTGTATACATGGAAGAATCCTGGAGATACTAAAAGGTATCAGATAGATTATATAATGGTAAGACAGAGATTTAGGAACCAGGTATTAAATTGTAAGACATTTCCAGGGGCAGATGTGGATTCTGACCACAATCTATTGGTTATGAACTGTAGATTAAAACTGAAGAAACTGCAAAAAGGTGGGAATTTAAGGAGATGGGACCTGGACAAACTGACTAAACCAGAGGTTGTACAGAGTTTCAGGGACAGCATAAGGGAACAATTGACAGGAATGGGGGAAAGAAATACAGTAGAAGAAGAATGGGTAGCTCTGGGGGATGAAGTAGTGAAGGCAGCAGAGGATCAAGTAGGTAAAAAGACCAGGGCTAGTAGAAATCCTTAGGTAACAGAAAAAATATGGAATTTAATTGATGAAAGTAGAAAATATAGAAACGCAGTAAATGAAGCAGGCAAAAAGGAATACAAACGTCTCAAAAATGAGATCGACAGGAAGTGCAAAATGGCTAAGCACGGATGGCTAGAGGATAAAAGTAAGGATGTAGAGGCTTATCTCACTAGGGATAAGATAGATACTGCCTACAGGAAAATTAAATAGACCTTTGGAGAAAAGAGAGCCTCTTGTATGAATATCAAGAGCTCAGATGGAAACCCAGTTCTAAGCAAAGAAGGGAAAGCAGAAAGGTGGAAGGAGTATATAAAGGGTCTATAAAAGGGCGATGTACTTGAGGACAATATTATGGAAATGGAAGAGGATGTAGATGAAGATGAAATGGGAGATACGATACTGCGTGAAGAGTTTGACAGAGCACTGAAAGACCTGAGTCGTAACAAGGCCCCCGGAGTAGACAACATTCCATTGGAACTACTGACGGCCTTGGGAGAGCCAGTCCTGACAAAACTCTACCACCTGGTGAGCAAGATTTATGAGACAGGTGAAATACCCTCAGACTTCAAGAAGAATATAATAATTCCAGTCCCAAAGAAAGGAGGTTTTGACAGATGTGAAAATTACCGAACTATCAGTTTAATAAGTCACAGCTGCAAAATACTAACGTTAATTATTTACAGACGAATGGAAAAACTGATAGAAGCCGACCTCGGGGAAGATCAGTTTGGATTCCGTAGAAATGTTGGAACACGTGAGGCAATACTGACCTTACGGCTTATCTTAGAAGAAAGATTAAGGAAAGGCAAACCTACGTTTCTAGCATTTGTATACTTAGAGAAAGCTTTTGACAATGTTGACTGGAATACTCTGTTTCAAATTCTAAAGGTGGCAGGGGTAAAATACAGGGAGCGAAAGGCTACTTACAATTTGTACAGAAACCAAATGGCAGTTATAAGAGTCGAGGGGCATGAAAGGGAAGCAGTATTTGGGAAGGGAGTGAGACAGGGTTGTAGCCTATCCCAGATGTTAATCAATCTTGGTATTGAGCAAGCAATAAAGGAAACAAAAGAAAAATTCGGAGTAGGTGTTAAAATCCACGGAGAAGAAATAAAAACTTTGATGTTCGCCGATGACATTGTAATTCTGTCAGAGACAGCAAAGGAGTTGGAAGAGCAGTTGAACGGAATGGACAGTGTCTTGAAAGGAGGATATAAGATGAACATCAACAAAAGCAAAACGAGGATAATGGAATGTAGTCGAATTAAGTCGGGTGATACTGAGGGAATTAGATTTGGAAATGAGACACTTAAAGTAATAAAGGAGTTTTGCTATTTGGGGAGCAAACTAACTGATGATGGTCGAAGTAGAGAGGATATAAAATGTAGATTGGCAATGGCAAGGAAAGCGTTTCTGAAGAAGAGAAATTTGTTAACATCGAGTATAGATTTAAGTGTCAGGAAGTCGTTTCTGAAAGTATTTGTATGGAGTGTAGCCATGTATGGAAGTGAAATATGGACAATAAATAGTTTGGACAAGAAGAGAATAGAAGCTTTCGAATTGTGGTGCTACAGAAGAATGTTGAAGATTAGGTGGGTATATCACGTAACTAATGAGGAGGTATTGAATAGGATTGGGGAGAAGAGAAGTTTGTGGCACAACTTGACTAGAAGAAGGGATCGGTTGGTAGGACATGTCCTGAGGCATCAAGGGATCACAAATTTAGCATTGGAGGGCGGTGTGGAGGGTAAAAATCGTAGAGGGAGACCAAGAGATGAATACACTAAGCAGATTCAGAAGGATGTAGGTTGCAGTAGGTACTGGGAGATTAAGGAGCTTGCACAGGATAGATTAGCATGGAGAGCTGCATCAAACCAGTCTCAGGACTGAAGACCACAACAACAACATTGTTGTTTCAGAATAAATGAAGCGATAGTGTACTACGAACGATTTACATACTGATCTGAACTGATAATACAGCACCACACTCAAGTTCTTTTCCATAGATCACTGTATAACACGAACAAGAAAACGTTTTCCATGTTTGACTATCAACCAGTCGGTAAATCTGTATGTAGCGTGCTCAGACCATAATGCAACAAAATATATTTTTATTCGACAAACATAATTAGTTTTCAAAACAATAGTACACTGTAATGGTGTTCCTGAAAGCATTATATATTTCAACTATCATAACAGAAAATAATTCTCTTTAAAACCTAGTATTAATCATCCAGAAAGTGAAAGGAATGCATTTATTCAGTTACAGACACACATAGGACATAACACCGGCCTCAACCATGATCTCTGCAACAGCCTAGGCGTGGTTACTACCGACCATGTGTCTATTTCGCATCCTCAGCAGTCGTTGATGTCGCAGATGCATAACTGTCGACTGTTTTCTTCAGAATTTCTGCTTTGTCATCTCGAAGGAGCTTGACTAGTGCGAAGATATCTTCCTCCTTTGCATCCATAATCCCAGGACGAAGACGTCTTCGCCATAACCATGTCCGTCTTCTGCACTGTCAATGTACATCCTCGTTTCTTTATTTGGTAAGGAGTGAATGTTTCTGCATAGGTAGACGAGATAGAAAATACGTTTCCGTTGTAATAGAAAGTAACATATTTTTGTATTCTAAATAGAGTCTTTTACTTGGGTTTTGTGCCGTAATATGGTGAGAAAGCTGATGTCTAATCCTAAATGATGGCCACTCATTTCACCACCTCAAAGGATGCCGGGCTATTTCTGCGGCAATTCTCAATGAGTTCAGTATTCCGTAGGATTTTTACATACAGGCCGAAGTTATGGTTGCATTGACTGTATGAGTGTTCCCGAACTGGAAATACGTGTTTTATGGTTACGTTGTTTGATTCTGGAAGCCAAGTACAAAATCGTACCACGCTCGTATTTTTATGATTCTCTCCGATAGAACTATAAAAGTCTTAATATTATTAGGCCCCTTCCTTACTACTTACGAAGTTATATTAAAGGGACAAGCAGAATTTGAATCTTTTTTTGCTGAATCTTCCAGAAATCAAAAAATGTATTTCATTGGTTATTGTGGCAGTGAATATTAAATACGTAGAGCCACAGTAGCCTTATAGAGAATTGGCGTAGTTGAGACAGAGGCAGTTTCTATGCATAATCAAACTCGATCAGTAAGATACCTGTGTCGTCAAGTTTGGGCGACTTCAAATACTTGTCCTTCAGTTTATTGTACTCCGCAACCTTTAGTATCTCACTCCCGGCAGAAATCACAGTTATCAGTTCTCGGTTTTCGAAACGAACACGAACTATTTTTCCTAAAGAACTTGTGATAAGTTTTATACTTCATCTGGAATAGCGTGTTCGTTTCATGGAGAAAATGATCTCTGAATGATGTGAATAATTTTACAACACTAAGATCTGTGTTTTCAAAATATTTCCTTTCGGGACTTGCCTTGACAATAATGCGATGGTTTGGAAGAAAACTGGTCCCAGAGAGAGCGGACCATGTCCCAAATTCCGTTGCAATTTTATGCGACCTGTTGCTGTGTTTCCTCTTTTGTTTTGTACCGTAAGAGCAGCAGCATTGAACGCCTTTAAAACTGTTTTCAAACGTCTCTCGGTAACTTGCAGGATACTTTGGAATAAGGATTTACAGGCTACTGTCTTGTTACTGTTGCCTTTTAGGTGGTATGTGTAAGGTGTAGCCACGATTTCAACCAGAGTTGAGTGCATTACGTGTTCTAGACGATGTTTTCTTTTCCATTAAACTTAACATCAACCTGTCTTGAGTGTTTTTGCCACCTAAAGCCCAGAATCGTTCATGGCTGTGTTCTTGATGTTGAGCATACTTTCCGATAACATTCCTTTGCGCAACATTTCGTACTGACTGGAGATTTTATGGAACAGACTTTCTTGCCGGTTTTCTGCGAAACCTAACACTCTCCAGAAATTCTCTTCTTCTTGGCGAACTCTTTCTTCCACTTCCCTTTCAGAATTTTACGTTTCTTTCTAATTAGGTGCTTCTCATAATCACGCTCAATACTAAATATACTATCACAATCCCTTCTCATATTTTGTTTAGTCACTATTGATTTCCTATGTGATGTTGGCAAAAGTAAATTCCCCTGTACGAATATCCCGTCTCTGACAAATAGGTGTCAGCACAGCACACACACCAATACTGGTACGAGTGGCGTGGAAGCTGTCTACTGGTCACGGCGGTCGGTATAACAACGACTTGCAGCAGCACGGCCGTCAAATGTTTCTAGAAGGCGTTGCATCTGTCGGAGAATAACAATAATTTGCAAGCACAAAGACTGTTTCGTACAGATTCAATTACTGTAGGAAACGGGAAAATCACTTTTGCATGTTAAAACGTTTTTCCACGATTACGAAAGTGTTCCCAGTGGAGGATTCTGTGTACAAACTGGCCTCTCGATTATTTCGTGCTGGGCGATCTGAGTGGCCAAATAATTCACTCTAACTGTCCAAAATGTTCTTAAAACCAATCACGAAGAGTTGTGGCCTGGTGACATGGCGCATCGTCATCCATAAAAATTTCATCGTTGTTTGGGAAAATGAAGTCCATGAATGACTTCAAAGTATCTCCAACTAGCCGAACATAACCATATCCAGTCAATGAGCAGATCAGTTGGACTAGAGAACCCAGTCCATTCCGTAAACACAGCCGACAGCATTACGGAGCAACCATTAGCTTGCACAGTGCCTTGACGACTTGGGTCCATGGCCTCCTGCGTTTGTGCCACACTCTAACCCTACCATCAGCTGTCACCAACTGAAATCGGGACTCATGTGACCAGGCCTCGGTTTTCCAGTCGTCTAGGGTCCAACAGATATGATCATGAGCCCGTAATATTGCTTGTCTGTTAGCACTGACAACTCTACGCAAATGTCGCTGCTCTCGGTGAGTGGAGACCGTCGGTGACTATGTTGTCTATGGTGAGAGATAACGCCTGAAATGTGGCACTTTCAACACACTCTTGGCACTGTGAATCTCAGAATATTGAATTACCTAACGATTTCCGAAATGGAATGTCCCATGCGTCTAGTTTCAACTACCTTTCCGCGTTCAAAATCTGTTAACTCCCGTCGTGCGGCGATAATAGCACCGGAAACCTTTTCACATATAGCACCTGAGTACAAATGATACCTCCACCAATGCACTGCCCTTGTATACCTTGTTTACGCGATACTGCCGCCATCTGTACATATGCATATCGTTATCCCATGACTTTAGTCACCTCAATGTATTCGACGGGTGTTTAATGTTGCTTATATCTCGAATGGATATCATAATAATATTAGTCGTAATTTGGTAGTAACGAATAGTTAGTCAGAGTTGAAGCAATGAGAAAATCTCACTATGAAATAACAAAGGAATATGAAACAACAGGTCTGCAAAACGTAAGCACGAAGGAAACTTTCGTATGATGTGTCACTGCCAAGAACATAGCTCGATGTAATTTCTGCCACACATAGAAAGAACTGCTACAGTACAGTACGGAGGATAATTAGAAGTAGTACGCAGTGAGACAAACAGAAAGGACACTTTTATTGAAAGACAATAAGTACACTGCAGGCACTGCGATTTGTGATGGTGCGCTGGATATTAGAAACAGGAGGACATGGTTCTTCATAGGCTATGTGACCACCACGGACGGCTGTGTGTGCACTACAACGTGCTCCCATGCTGGCACAATGCTGGAAAGGAGTACTTGTGGTAGGACGTTCCGTTCTTTCAACAGCATAGTTGACAACTGCTGGAAGATCGTTTGTGCATGTTGACGTGCTACAATTCCACATGTTATGGATGGGATGTAAGTCGGGGGAACGGAAATTTGGAAATTTGTGGTATGGTCTTATGGGACCAAACTGCTGAGGTCATCGGTCCCTAAGCCGACACACTACTTAATCTAACTTACGCTATGTACAACACAAATACCCATGGCCGAGGGATGACTCGGACGTCCGACGTGGAGAGCCGCACCGACCGTGACAAGGCGCCTAAGACCGCGTGGCTACCCCGTGCGGCTCGGGGGAACGGACAGGACAGTCCATTCGCCAAATATTGTTCGTTCCAAGAGGCACTCCATCTGCAGTTTTAGATACGGTCGTGCATTGTCGTTCATAAAAATGATGTCTGTCTGAATGCATCCACGAAAAGACGCACATGGGGAGTAGTGCAGTGTAACAGTATGCAATATTATTCTACTTCACACCACAACACCTAGACCAAGAAATCGACCATATTCTAGAATGTTCTTGGGCGCATTACCTTACCTTGATGTGGGGAGAGGTGGAAACCCGTAATGCACCCAGGAAAATTGTCGAAAACATCATCATTTTGATGGTCCAAGTTTGGTGTCAAGGCATAATGTTGCGTGGGTTTACTGACTTCCAAATCTCTGAACATGGTACACTCACCGGTCAAAATTCTTGTGCCATTGTAGTCCTTCTCCAAGAGCGTGTTTACAGCCGTTCATTTGCCCCAGACTTCATTTTTATGGATGGCTGTATGCGACCGCATCAAAATGCATAGGTGGAGATCTTAGAACGAGAGGACATTTGACGAATGGACTGACCTGCCGTCTCCCCCGACTTAAACCCGTGGATAAAATGTGGAATGCGTTAAAAAGACGTATCAAGTCACGTCCACATGCACCAACGACCATTCAGCAGTCGTCAACTGGTCTGGTCTTGGAATAGGACGCCCTACTGCAAGATTCCTTACCAGCCTTGTGGCCATTGTGGAAGCGCATAGCAGAGTGGTCACACAGCGTCATGTCCGGGGGTCATCATTAATCGCGGTAACTTCAATGTAGTTATTATTTTTCAATAAAAGTGGTATTTCTGTTCGTCGCGTTCCGTAATTCTTTTAGTTACCTTCTGTGCTATACTGTAGCTGTTCATTTTATGTTTTGTTCAAGTTCATCGAACTACGGTTCTTATCAATGGCAAGTCGTGTGGAATTACTTTCGTCCTTATGTCTTTACAGCAATGTTTTTGTATATCTAGCAATGGCAGTCTCAGATCCACTTGAAAATGGTCTGTTATAATGGCTGACACTGGTCGTGGGCTTAATAAAGTCTTCATTAGCAACTGGAGTGGCTTTTCATTAACTTATAGATTGTCCGGGTTGGCTCTCCTTGGCGGTGACTGCAGGCTCCTTCCTCACGCAGTCTTGAATTACTGTTGATACTCCGAATACTGTTGACAATGGCAGAGAGAAACCGTGCGTCTGCTTATATCGGTTTTTAGCGGTTTTTTGAACTATTTGGGTGACAAACTATTTTATATTTTGGGAAACAGCAGCTGTTGAAGTGCACGATGTTCGGAAGAACTCTGCTAACAGCTAGTAAAATTATTGTTTATTAAAACACAATCGGTTTCGCGGCCTAAAGCCGCATTATCAAGTGCAACAACGTTAGAAGAGCCGGCCGCTGTGGCCGAGCGGCTCTAGGCGCTTCAGTCTAGAACCGCACGACCGCTACGGTCGCAGGTTCGAATCCTGCCTCGGGCATGGATGTATGTGATGTTCTTAGATTAGTTACGTTTAAGTTGTTCTGAGTTCTAGGGGACTGATGACCTCAGATGTTAAGTCCCATAATACTCAGAGCCATTTGAACCATTTTTGAACGTTAGAAGATCGTAGGCATACCCATCGCTCCTAGGAAGTTTTGACTTTGAGCGATGCGTGTGCCTATGATCTTTTAACGTTGTCGCACCTGTTGACGTGACTTTGTTTTAATAAACAACAATTCTACCAGCTGTTTGCGAAGTTCTTCCTAACATCATATTTGGATGACGTTAAGGCGGAAGCATAATACATTCCGTTGTGTGTGTGCGCTTTCTATGGCGTCCGACAGTAACTATTTTGCCCCTCTCTGGAGTCTGGCTTTGCCGTGTGGCGCCCTCTGTGCGTGTGGCTGTGTCTCGTATCTTCTGGAGGACGCGGCGGGCGAATCTAACTCAAGTCGCATCAGCGAGCGATATAGAGCGAGCACTGTGATAGGGATGTGTATCTCAGTAAGACGGGCTAAGGCACGTGGCTGACGCCGCTTCAGTCGCGGCTGCCGCGCGGTCGTCTCTGGAGGCGTCGCCGCCGCGGAGTGTGAGCCAGAGCCAGACGGGAAGTGGTGTGTGAGAGAGTGCAGCCACGGCGCATTAAGCAGCCCATTGGTATGCCGGCCGCGGCGCGCTAAGGACAGCGGGATGACGGTCAAGGATGGGAAGCGCCCGGCCGCGCCGCAAACACACACGTGTCCGGCCCTAAAAACTAATGGCCAAAACACTCGCTCCTACCTGCCGGCTGCCTCCGCTGTTTATCGTCCGCTGTTGCTGCTGTCGACGTGCCTAAGCGAACACGCGTGAGCTGTTTTCTAATCACGTGCATCTACCTGCAGCCGCTCTTCTTTGGATATTCCGCAGCTCCCTTATTAATCCCACCTGCTCAGGACCCCAGACTAAGAGCAAAACTTAACAATAGTTCGAAGAGAAGTCTTGGGAAACACGGGTGGCTCTCTTCCTCCACGAGTTCCACAGCACTGTAGATATCGGCGATCAGATTGATGCCTTCTTCCTCCATTTTGGGAAGTCATTTGATACAATCGGCGTTGTCTTTTTTTGATTGGATTCAAGACTTCTTCCCAAATAGAACTCCGCACGTTTCTCTTGACGGAACAATATCGACAGATCTAAAGGTAATTTCAGAAGTACTCAAGGAAGTGTGATATAAAATGATACAGTGAATAATGTCGGAAGCTCAATGAGGCTGTCCACAAATGATGCGGTTGTCTAGAAGAATCTCGCTAACTGTAACAGAGCATTGTAGAGTAACAGTATGTTTGTCCTCGCTTAACGACAGAAGCAGAAGTACCTCCATAGCGTACTATGGTTGATCACAGAATAATAGAAATTGATAAAACATTACAGGGGGCGGGGAGGAGGTAAGAAGTGTAATGTCTGACAGCATAAAATCTAATCTAAATATCATAGAAATAAATGGTAAAAGCCTGTTTGTAAAACAATTTATAATGCCGTACATCGCACATGACAAATTCTAACGTCTCCCACAGATATCAAAGTAAGAACGCCTTTCAGATCAAAGAATCAAACACATACATTACACCGTAGAAAAATGTGACGCTACAGTACCGAGACAACGTAATGTCATCATACACTTATCTCTGGCAACCAATTCAACATATCTAGCCATGTAACATCTGTTTCTGTGCATTATATGGCACCCAAATGTGTAGATGAAGGTACAGACACAGAACGGTAATGGTAAATAAATAAGCAGTCATGAGAAAAACACCCCATATGAACAGTAACCAACAGTAGTTCCAGTCATTTCCCCAAAAATTCCAGTTACTTGGCCCTGCTGCTGCCTCCATTGTAACCCAGTGGTGTAAAGGGGGCATGTCGAGCATATCTCCGTTTCAGCAGAGGGTGTGCTGCTAATTTCACCTGTTATGACGAAGCAGGCCAGTCTTGGCACCTTCAGTAGCCGTCTTCTGCTCTATTTTATCCCACAATGCTGTAGCGCCATAAATTATCATAGGTCTTATTACAGAGATGTATATCCAGAAAAATCTCCTCGGTTTAGACCACAGTTTATACTACAGGCCGTTCTAGTGGACATCTTTTACCTTGGAACATATTACATTCTTTATATTCAAGTACAGAATAAGTTGGAATGGCAGTACTTTGACACTGTAACAAATTAGGCCCTACTGTGCTGCGGGTGTGTCCTTTTAGTATCTGGTGCGAGGGGGACTTCCCCAGCCTGGAACTCATAGGCTAATTTTTCTCTTGGTCTGTGCGTACTAGATTGGCTTAAGGGCTAGTGAAATTCCTGTGAGGACAGGTGTTTTCACGAACATGTTCGAAATAAAATTGGCAAAAAGATGCACTTTACAGAGGAGTGCTATCATTGAGATCAGCACACAGAGCCATGATGACTCTCATCTCTATTCCTGAGGCTGACTGGCTGAAATACTTGAATATCCGTCTAATATTGGGAGTTACTGGTAGCTCAGTAGATCAAGGCTCAAGGCTCCTGGGTATGGGAGCGAAGTTGTGGACACTCTGAATTGTGGGTGTTGTTTTGAAGTATTTGAATTTTCTGAATCCAGATGTTAGTGATCCCTCGTCTCCCACAAAGTTAGGTTTTCAATACAGATAGTCTACAACAATTCACAAATGCGTGTCTATTTATGGGTTGGAAGGCTTATAATCATTTTCTGGTCTTACAGGCGAGTGTTGCAGTTTAGCATGCATGCATGTGCTTTAAGGAAGGGACATTGTATCAGAGTGTCGAGCCATTAAGTAGCTGATGGTGGCGGTTAATAACAGAATGGACTTTGAGAAGTCTAATTGAAGCCAATACAATATATTTATTTCACTCAAAACTTTAAGTGCGGTGTTTTTTTTTCTGGAACTTTCGACCTGTTGACTAGGGACCAGCTGGAGGCAGTATATTTGCAGATATGAACATTTTCCTGCCCAATTGGAGAATCTCTGAGTCTTTCTTTTTGCAGGCAGATGATATACGGAGCTGTATGTTCATAAGTATATATTTATGTATATTAGAACATCTGGGATCTTCTCCCAGACCCTTGCATCGATTTCAACCAAATTTGGCATGCCAACTGAGAACTTCAAATGTATCAGCACTGAGGGGTTTATAACATCCTAGCTCCAACAAGAATGGAGCTGTCGGGAAAAACGTGTTTTTTCAGCCCCTGTCGTATATGCTGCCCTGCATTACAGGTATGTTATCTATTAATAGTATTCACCTCCCTTATCGACCTGTTTTGCAGAGCAGCCTACATGTCAGGGCTATGAAGTGGTTTTCCAATCCCCAACATGTAGCCTCCCCTACACAATGGGTGTGTTGCATTGGAGTAATGTCAGGCTGCTTTATCAATCTGCTGTGTATCTCAGCCCATACATCAGAGGCAAAATAGGTTTATTGTATGGAATAGTATCAACTGCCTTGATAGACCTGTATTGCAGGCATACACATGTGGATGGACAAGGTTGGGGAATACTGAGATGGATAGATTAGTAGATTGACAAGAGAGGAGGCGGTAGGAGATGAATATGGACGGAATGAAATGGACAGGGAGAGGGAAACTGAAAGTGATGTATAGAAAGAGGGGATTGGAGAAGATGGTTAAAGACAGGGAGTAGGAAGAGAGGGAGTGGTAGAAAATGCCTAGGGCGAGGTGGGAGGAGGAAGTGGATAGGGAGAGAGGGGTAGGAGGAAATGGATATGCGAGGAAGGGCAGGAGAGAGGGTAGGAGGAAATGGATATGCAAGGAAGGGCAGGAGGAGATGGAAAGGGATAGCGTGTAGGAGAAGATGGATAGGAAGAGGAGCAGGAAGAGAGGGATAAGGAGAAGGGGTGGGAGGAGGAGATAGGCAGAGAGAGGAACAGAAGAGGATTGACAATGAGGGAGAGAGGGGAATGAGGTGATAAACAAAGAGGGAGAGGAGGGAGAAAGTGCAGAAAGGAGGAGGCAGAGATGGATTGACGGAAGGGGGAGATAAAGATGTACTGAGATAGGAGAGAAGATGAGCTCGGCTTATAGAATAGCTTGAGGAGGAGATGGACAGAGACAGGGGAGGAGATGATGTGCTGACAGGCGGGGAGGAGATGGCAGTGATAGGGTGGAGGAAGAGAAGGACAGAAGGGGAGGGAGGAGGTCGAGGTGAACAAAGAGAGGAGGTTGTTTGCAATATATGTGAGATAGTTGTATATGAGCGAAGCTGCAGGGAAATGGCAAGTATATATGGTGTTATCAGAAGCAGCTGGAAAAGCTTGTAATTGTGTTTCAAGGAAGATTGTGCTGAGAAATGATTGTTAAGAAAACATTCGATACGTTACGCCATTTCAGAGTTATTTAGCGTTGAAATTAGCCACTCAAGTCCTTGCACATCCAAATTCAAACACTTGCGCGCACTAACATGCGGTAATGTGCAAACATCTGTGGGTGCATGAGCTACAATTTGTTCAGATGCCCATTACCATTTAAAATGTGCCTTTTTCGGAAGTGATCAGTTGAAACAATATGAGCAAAAACTAAGTTTGTTCAGTTTGAGGAAACCAAATGAAGAACAAGTTTGGCGACACTGTCTCTGGCAAGCTGCTTGAATCCGCGTGTGCGACGATCTGATTGGCTAACTTCATTGCTAAATAAATCGGGAAAATACGCAAGGAAGGATAACGCCACCTAGTGTTGAAGGGATTGCCTAACCCTCAGGCGCTATAGCAGTCTTTAGGCTGAATGTGTATTCAAGTTTCTGAAGGTACATTTGTGATAAGCTCAGCAAAGGTGCGTGAGCGGTACGGAGATTACTACCGAAATGAGGATGATATTCTTAGAGGGACCCTTTGCCGTTTTTACTCACGCACTGTTAATGTTGCACGCCTCCATGATCACATCACTCGAGGGCGGAAAAAAGGAATGTTGAAAAAGTATAAAAGCACTTTTCTGCTTTGGATCACGTTAAAATTTTGTCGGGTGGTCTTGAATGGTCCTTGCATACTGGAGCAAAAACAGTGGCGGCACCACACTCCAAAGTGGTCAGATCAGGACCAGTGGAGTTGCAGGCCCATTATATCTTTAGAGTTGGGTTGAAACGCACAGGTGACGAACGTTATCAAGAACGTCGTCCTGTTAGCCATCACACTGCGAACTGTCGTTCTCTACCGCGAAATGTGTGCCAATCAACGCTTCAAGGGAAGAGGTGCTTTCATCGATGCTCTTTGTGCCACACCCTGAGGCCTCGTAGCAGTATGCGTCTACTGCCGGATGCCTTGTCTGGAGTAGCTGAAATAAATTATCTACGTCAACCTTCCTCGTGAATCGATCTATCCAATAGTGAAAACCATTTCAAAATCCCTGCAGTAGTCCTCAAATTAGCCTCCAAACATCTACATCATACTCCGCAAGCCACCTATTGGTATATGGCGGAGAGTACTTTCGGTAACACTATCTGATCCCTCCAACCCTGTTGCACTCGCGCAAAGTGCGTGGAAAGAATGATTGTCGGTAAGCCTCTGTATTGGCTCTGATGCTCGAATTTTCTCCTCGTGGTCAATTCGCGAGATGTAAGTGGGGGGAAGTAATATGTTGTCTGACTCCTCCTGAAAAGTGCTCTCCCGAAATTTCATTAGTAAATCTTTCCGTGATGCACGACGTCTCTCTTGTAACCTCTGCCAGTGGAGTTTGTTAAGCATCTCCATAACGCTCTCTCGCCATCTAAACGATCCCGTGACGGAACACGCCGCTCTTCGTTGGATCTTCTCTATCTCCTCTATCAGTTCTACCTGCTAGGAGTTCCAGATAGATGAACAATACTCAAGAATCGGGCGAACAAGCGCCTTATAAGATACTTCTGTCGTGGATGAGTTACATTTCCTTAAGATTCTTCCGATGAATCTGAGTCTTGTGTCTGCTTTCCCCACTATCTGTTTTACATGGTCATTCCACTTAACGTCACTCTGGGTAGTAACGCCTAGATATTTTACGGCAGACCCTGTCTCCAGCTGTTTGTCATCAGTAGTGTAGCTGGACAGTAGTGGATCTCTTTTCATCAGCCTGGGTGCCGTTGACCACTGCGCTGCGGATCTCATGGAGGGACAGAGCGAGCTGAGTTTCGCAGGATCTCTGTTTGCGGAATCCATAGAAGAGCTGTTCATTTTCCAAGAATGTCATAATTCTTGAGCAGAAAAACGCGACCTGGGGAATTTCATTTATAATATGCATGGATGATCTAATAGATAAGGCGTGAAGCTCTGTGAGATAGATCTCAGATGATTCCGGTGTATATAGGAAAGTTGAACACTTGAAAACTGTACCGCCGACATGGAATAAGAACTTGAAAGGGTCAGGGAATAGTGCATGCAGTGGTAGTTGACCTTCAACGTAAGTAAATATGACATATTGCTTGTAAATAGGAGGGAAGAACGATACTTGTCGATTGAACTATTGATAATAGTTGGAAAAAAATGTCGTCACACTCCTATTAACACATATTTCCCCCTTCTTTTGACACCTCTGCGGTGGAGGTCAGAACCGCGACACGCAGCGTTGAAATTGCATGATTTTGTTATGGGTGGCGAGGGAAAGATTTCAGACTCTCCGGCGCTTTCTGTTGACACGCTTCGAATGCAGAAATGGTGTCAGTGATACCATCCCTTCCCTTGGAGCATTAATTCATAGACGTTTTGCGGTCGAAAACGACAGTTCACAATGCAGTCAGCAACAGGAAGATATTGACAAACTTTGCTGACACCCACATCGGCAGAGGTTCGAGTCCTCCACCGGGCATGGGTGTGTGTGTTTGTCCTTAGGACAATTTAGGTTAAGTAGTGTGTAAGCTTAGGGACTGATGACCTTAGCAGTTAAGTCCCATAAGATTTCACACACATTTGAACATATTTTTGACACCCCCAACACTCCCCGCTCTCTGCTCGCCATTTAACTTTCTCTAAGGACATCTTGGGCCTGCAGATCAATTGAACATGATCGCACTCGTCTGGAGAGTACGGCGTCCACAATTTTTGCTCTGGTGTACCGGGAGGAACCACTGGGAACTGTTAAAAATCGTGCAACGAATCCGAAGCAGCAAGGGTTGTTTATGCTTTTTCAGCCCCCTGTTTCGCGCCCTCCGGTGTTGTGATCACAGTAGGGTGCGACACTGACACACGCGTGAATAAAATGGCAAAGGGTCCCTCCAAAAAACATCCCCCCCACCCCCCACTCACCCACCCCCGGTTCAGAAACACAGAAACAGCCTCATTGACACCTGTACACTTTTGATGAGAAATTTAAAAATGTACCTGTACAGTGTCACACAGTCATTGTTTACTAGGTGCCGGTGTGGTAGGCAACATTTCGACATCCCTGAGGTCCGTGGCGCTGTCACTGAAATAGCGACTGCTGGCTGCGTGTGAAATCTAAGGGGCGTCCAAAGGGAGGCCTGTTACACTCTCACCTAGGAATCAGTGACGGCTATCTCCGTACTTGAACATTTTTAAAGCGTCGAACAAAGATGTGCAGCTGCCACCTAGGGTGTTGCTGAATCGGGGTTGGGTGAGCGGGGTTGCTCTTAGATGGACGATTTGCCATTTTATTCGCGTAATGTCAATGTCGGACGCCATAGGAGGGCATGAAACAGGAGGCCTGATAAAGCACAAAATCCCTTTGCTGCTTCGGATCTCGTTGAAATTTCGTCGAATGGTTTTGAACGGTCCCTAGAGGTTCCACCCTGAACACCAGAGCAAAAACTGCCTTTGCGCTACACTGCAGTGGGGTTAGATCACGTTTAATGGAGTTACTGCTCCGCTTTGTCTTTAGAGAAGCGTTGAATCGTCTGGGGACCGTCAACTGCCTCAAATACTGTCAAGAACGTCTTTCTGTTGAACATCCCTTTGCGAACTGTCCTTTTTGACCGCGAAATGTGTGGGAATCAAGTGGTTGTTTCATTGGCGTCTTTTACACCAATTTCTGAGATCTTTCCTCATCGATACTGAGTGGCGATGTGTCTGGAATGTTTCTCTCGGCTACCTCGTGATGTCAGCGCGGGGCTTCGCGCTTGTCTTCCATCGCAGAGGCGTCGAGAGAAGGGGTGAAGTGTGTGTGAGAAGGGGTATGACGACCTTCCCACTGTGTGATACGTCCACGGTGGCGTTGGGCACAATTGTGATGAAATTTGGTGCCAATGTGACATTATAACCCACCTTATGTCTCACATGAACTTATGAGTTCTGATCATTTTTCCGCATACGTCGGCAGCTTGCTGTTCGAAGCGTCGCCGAACTGGAGAGTGACGTCACAGAGGCGACGCTTTTGTACCATTGCGGAGGAAGCCTGTAGGCACCTTGGTGCGAAATTTCAAACTTCTGCGTCGCAATGGGACACAATTACGGAATTGCGAGAAACTGACCCATTCATTGTGTTCAAATGGTTCAAATGGCTCTGAGCACTATGGGACTTAACTTCTAAGGTCATCAGTCCCCTAGAACTTAGAGCTGCTTAAACCTAACTAACCTAAGGACATCACACACATCCATGCCCGAGGCAGGATTCGAACCTGCGACCGTAGCGGCTGCGCGGTTCCAGACTGTAGCGCCTAGAACCGCTCGGCCACTTCGGCCGGCGGACCCACTTCTGTTCGATTACGCTATTGACGATAAATCACTGGGAACAGATATACCCCTCAAAAAATCTAGTAATATACGGCAGGAAAGAACTAAGGTCGAACAGCAACATAACACAACTTGGGGGAAAAGGAGATACTAGACTGAGAGATTCACTGAAAGAAAATGTGACTCATTCACGAAGAAAGTCGCTTACAACAGTTCGTTGCGTCGAATTTTGGGTACTGATCGTCTTTTTGGTACTCGTACCAGCTATTGAGTAATAGAGGAGATGCAAACAAGTAGGCGCCTTTCGTCACTGGTTGTTTAGTAATCGGGAGAGCGTTACGGAGACGCTTATAAAACCCCAGTACCAGACGCTAAAGAGAGGTGTTGTGCATCGCGATGAGGTTTCTGTTAAAATTCCTATAGCGTACGTTCCAAGAACGGGCGGTCAGCATATTACATCATCCCACGTATGTCTCGCGAAATGACCACGGTGAGAAAATTAGACACATACAACTCATACGGAGACCTTCGAACACTCGTTCCTCCCACACATTGTGCGCGGATAGAATAGGTGACAGGGAAATTGATATCGGTAATAGAGCTACCTTCTACCACTCACGGTAAGGGGGCTCTTGAAGTAAATATGTGTCCACCAATCCCTGCGCTTGGTTGAGTTCATTTGTACAGCGAGAAGTCACGGAGAGAGCACTGGGGGCATATTCCTTGATGTAGAAATTGGTTCAAATGGCTCTGAGCACTATGGGACTTAACATCTGAGGTCATCAGTCCCCTAGAACTTATAACTACTTAAACCTAACTAACCTAAGGACATCACACACATCCATGCCCGAGGCAGGATTCGAACCTGCGACCGTAGCGGTCACGCGGCTCCAGACTGACGCGCCTAGAACCGCACGGCCACACCGGCCGGCCCTTGATGTAGAATCGGCTTTTGACCGCGGCTGGCATGACTACTTATATATAAATTAGACTTCGTAGGCTGTCCAGGACATACTCTCAGGATGATGGATTTGTTGCTGGAGAAGAGGTCCCTCATCAGGAACTGCAATCATTGCAACAGTATGAAAACAGCTCTAGCTGGGATGACGCAGGGTTCGCTTCTGGTTTAACCATGCTGTACACCATCGACGTATCCAAGCAGACGGCAGGGGAATTCGCCCTGTACACCTATGATACTGCACTATTTAAGCGCTGCCACAGTCTAAACTTCTTTATTAAGACCTCTGTAAACGAGGAAACTTTTTGTCAAAATCTCCTTTGTCTAGCCGCGGATTTGTCAAACCATCCATTATACGTACAAACAAAGTTGTCCGTTTAACCTTACTTTTGAAGCAGGCGCCCTTCATGTATGACTTATTTTGACACTAGTGGGAATGGCTGCAAATGCAGAAAAAGCATTTCCAACAATGACTCTGGCGCTGTGTTTAAAGGAGGCGACGAAGAAGAAGAAAACAAGACGTTGCTTCAGGTAATGGTTCCAGATGAGAAAGAAATATAGCCAAAACACGAAAACCTGTTAAGGGAACCTAATGATTACATAAATTTTCTGCGAATGGGCGTTGAAGCTTTTAATAACTTGTTAAGAGTTACTTCGCTCTCACACTTAAAAAGAAGATATAAGCACACGAAAAATTCTCTTCTACTTGGTGATCTAATAACAGTCCATTAAAATACCACAACGTGGAATCATATACCCCACTTCGTCCGTGGAAGAACTAGAGAACTTCGATTTTTTTATTTCATTGCACTCCCGCATGCGTAGAATATTCTCTTTCTTCTTAACCTCTTCTTGAGTAATGTATGGCTGGGATAGATGCGATACTGCTACCATTTTTGTAACTGCCAGTGCTGTTTTGTTTTTATCTTTCGTCATAGTTTCAATAGCAGCGAAAACTCACGGTACAGTGAGATAAATAGTATTAAAAGTATTTTTCACTA